>NC_057814.1:274027546-274050197 GCF_018294505.1 Triticum aestivum | reverse complement strand
CGGCGGGCGCCACGTGGCGGCGGCGGAATGGCTGCTGAGGCGGCGGCGGACGTGTCCGGCGGCACGGAGGAGATTTTTTTAGGGTTTCATCTGCGAACGTTTTTCGGGGGAGATGCAAATATATAGGTAGTGGGAGCTAGGAGGCTCCAAATGAGGTGCGGATTTCGCCCACACGATCGTGATCGAACGACCTAGAGCATGGCAGAGAGTTTGGTGGGTTTTGGGCTGGTTTTGAGGGGGGGTTTGCTGTAACACACAAATGGACATTACGGATGCCCGGTTAACCGTTGGAGTACCAAACGACCTCCAAATGGAACGAAACTTGACCGGTGGCTACCGGTGGTATACCAAGGCCACTTGACAAGCCTTGGTCCATTCCGAGAACGTTTGACACCCGCACACGAAAGAAAACAAGAGGGGTACACCGGAGGAGATGGGAGCGCCGGATTGCAAAACGGACAACGGGGAAAATGCTCGGATGCAAGAGACGAACACGTATGCAAATGCAATGCACATGATGACATGATAAGAAATGCATGACATGAACAAAATGCAAAACGAAAGACAAAACCCGACCACGAAGGGAATATCATAACACATAGCCGAAAATGGCAAGAGTCGGAGTTACAAATATGGAAAGTTACATCCGGTGTCGTGGAATTGTCACGGTAGATGTCCTCGAGCTAGGACTTAGTCGTGGAGCCATCGCAGCTAGGAAGCTTGAAGGGTTAATGCAGGACAAGGAACACGAGGGTTTATACTGGTTCGGCCCCTTACGGTGAAGGTAAAAGCCTACGTCCAGTTTGAGGTGGTATTGATTAAGGTTACGATCACCAGGGAGCTAAACTGCTATGCCCGGCTCTCGATGAGATTGTTCTCGCCCCCAAACCGCTGCCGGGTCGTCCCTTTATATAGGGAGGCTGACGCCCAGCAGTTCTCAGAGTCCCGGCCGGCTCATAAGAGTGTCCGGCTCGGACTCTCGACTACTCTGGCCTTACACTACAAGTTCTACCATAATAATGATTGTAACTACGGGCCTTAAGCCATATCCGGGTCCTAAGCCCGTCTTTGGCCCACCGTCTTTAAGCTCGACGCCGGGCTTCTGGCAATGACCATATGAGTAACCCGGCCCCTCCTGGCGGGTGACTCTAAGGTCTATATCCTCAACATTAGGCCCCAGATTGATTTGAGCCGGCTCATGTCAATCTTCCATTCCTTCGACAGAAAACCTCCGGCTTACAATTGTGTGAAGGTCATAACCCGGCGTGACGTCATCCTCTGGACTCCGGATAATCCGCCGTGACGTCTTCTTCCATTAAGCCCGTTTTTTACTCCGCCAGATCCGCAACGGATCTTTACCTTTACTGTCATCCCGAAAATCGAGGCGTTTCGTGGGGAGATAACCACGCCGTGGTCTCCTTGATTCTCGCGCCCACTTATGAGCTCGTCCTTATAAATAGGCCGGCCCGACGGGCCTTTCTCACTCTCCTTCCTCTGTCGTCTCCTTCCTCTCACTGTCCCGTGCTGCTCGAGGTCCGCCGCCGTCGCCGCCGCGGGTCTTCTCGTCGTCACCAGCTCTGGCCGCTGCATCACCCTGATCTGACCAGAGAAACGCGACGACCTCCGCGACTCTCCAGCCCCTGTAAGTCCTGCTTGTCCTGTAGAATAGATCTGCCGTAGGGTTCGTCCGCGTTCTTCGTGTTCGTCGCCATCGCCCACAAGCTCCGGTAGTTTTCTTTTTTACTGCTCCTTTTTGATCTTAGCCCGTATGGAACCACTGCGGTAGATGTTTTAGCACCCATTTCAAACACAGGTAGACTTATGTTCACTGCATAAAGGCCTCATTCGAGCTCAAGAACTCCCCTGCATCTGCCTTTAGGTCTAGAGATTTTCTTTTTACCCGACCATTTTGATCCAAAATATTTACCGTAAAGTGTGAAACCTGTTTTCACCACACTTAGTAAAAAACTGCCCCCATTGAGCCATGGCGGTGTACATTTCCGGCTTAAAGAAACCACGCGCCGTAGAACCTTCCGACTTAAAGGAGACCACGCACCATAGAATTTTCCGGCTCATCTGTGATAAGGCCGTAGACAATCGAATTACTCTCAATACATCAGGCGGCTTAAATAGCCTAGTGTACTTAGATATATGTCATTAGTCCCCTCCGTAAGCCGCCACTTAATACTGAATTACAACTTTCCTCCGGCTTATACTTAAACCGGACGTTTCCTTTTATCATAGGCTGCCGACTTTCACCATGCCTCCCAAAGCTCCTAAAGCCTCTATCACTTGCAATTGGATGAGGTCCAATGTCACTAACGAAACGCTAGCAGAGTTTGTCAAGTCCGGCCACCTGCCAAAGAAGGATGTCATGTCCTACCGCGCCCCTGACCCGTCAGAAGAGAGACCACAGCCAAAGGACGGGGAGGTGATCATTTTTGCGGATCACATGAGTCGGGGCTTCGCACCGCCCGGCTCAAAGTTTTTCAGAGACGTTCTGAATTTCTTCGATCTGCGGCCTCAGGACATAGGACCCAACTCAGTGTCCAATATCTGCAACTTCCAAGTGTTCTGCGAGGTTTACCTTGGAGAAGAACCTAGTCTGCTGCTCTTCAGAGAGCTTTTTTACTTGAATCGCCAGAACGAGTGCGCCAACGGGCCAAGTTTGGAGCTAGGCGGCATCTCCATTCAGAGACGGAGAGACTGTCTTTTCCCTTATGCCGAGCCGTCGAGTCACCCAAAGGACTGGAACATGACTTGGTTCTATTGCCAAGACACGTCACCGGCTGATGAAAGTCCGCTGCCCGGCTTTCGCCCATCGCGTCTGGAGTCAACACACCCACTGTCAGACAAGCTGACTCCAGCGGAGCGCCAGCCTCTGCTCCCCACCATAAACAAGATCAAGGCTCTCCTGGGCAATGGTCTCAACGGAATCGACTTGGTCCGGGTCTGGATCTTCTGGCGGGTGATCCCATTGAGCCGCCGCCCCGGCTTAATGTGCGAGTACACGGGCCGAAAGGATGACCCTCAGAGACACAGCCGCAACGATCTTCCTGAAGATGTTGCAGAGGAGATGACCAAGGCTCTTTTAAACGAGAGCCTGGCAGACTACGGAAGGACCGGGTTAGCCCCCTTCTGCAAGACCAACCCAGCCCCAGCGGTAAGCCGCCAATCTGAACATCCTATCTTCTTCTGTATATAACTTTCATCTGAATCGTTTGAAGAAATCATCATTGTATTTTTCAGGCTGACGACAAGTTCTGGCGGGTCAAATATGACCATGAGGCGGCCAAGAAGGCCAGAAAGGCGAAGAAGGCCGTCAAAAAAGCCGCTCCCCGTAAGAAGGGAAGTAGGCCAACTGCTTCGGAGCTGATGCAACTAAGCGACAGCTCCGAGTCAGAGGTAACCCCTGAACCTGTAAGCTCTTTGTTATGTTTTATTGTTTATTTCTGTCCGCCTTGCCAACACTTGTTCATCAACAGGATGACACCGGAGCTAGTAACCCGGTGGTTGAAGAGGTAATGTCACTTTCCTCCGACTCGGAGCCCTTGCCAAGGCTGAAAGTCCGAAGGGTAACCCGGAAAGTAAGATTTTCACATCCTTTAGCTTATCAAGATCCTTAATTTATTTTGAAGCGACAGGTTCATGAGAGCCGGCGTCACACCCGGACCAACAAGGACACCGACCTCTCCTCCGGTTTACCTGACGCATCGAGGAAGCGCCGAATTGAGGTTATTTCCCACTTGTACCCTTTTCATCCGTTGGCGGGTGTTATCCGTCAGCCACTCAATTCTTCTGACTCAAATTATCAGGAGACCTCCCCCTCTTCGGGCGACTCTATGCAGTCGAGTCTGCCGGCTTTCAAGACCGCGCCCGGGTAATGATAACCATCTCATGCTATACTTGTCTTTATTTACCCTTTTGTGCTTAACGTTTCTGTCCTTTCAGTGCCCAAGCCAAACTCACCAAGAGGGCGAAGAAGGCCAAGCCAATCGAAGAGCCGGAGTTGCCTGAGCCGGAGGCAGCAGATCAAGAACCGCCAGCTGCCTCCGCTCCCGAAGCCGCCGCTCCAAACAACAAGGCAGCTGCCGAAGCTTCTGCTAACCCGGAGGCCTCCGGCTCGGCTCAACCAGCAAATGATCCGGACGTGGTAATTACCCGGACGGAATTTGTTGAGCCGGGGAGACCTACCGCACTGGCCAAGTGCTCCGCTAAGGGGGAGTTGCTGCAGCCCCACCGGGTGAACCTGGACCTCTCCGACTACGCCAACCTGAGCATTGGAGAGCTCGTCTCTGGCTACATCAGCCAAGTGCACAAGAGCCGGGACGCAGAGGTTGCCATGGTGAACCAGATCCAGCAGAAATCTGAGGTATCATTTTGCTGTCCTCTTACTTACTGCATAGTTACCTTTACCATGCTAGCCCCCAAGTCGACGACTTATGATTGAATATGTTGTAGACTTATGTTCCGGCTTACTCAATTGAACTGACGGTTTGTAGATAGATACGTTCAATATGCATTAGCCCTCAAGTGCCAAGTGTCTTTGCTTGGAAAGCGCTTGGGACTTTTAAATTTGTATAGTAACCGTTCCTGTCATAACCCAGAAATTTATGCAGGCTGCTGGCAAGAAGCTTGAGGCTGACATGGCCGATCTCAAGAACCGGCTGAAGATGCAAGAGATGGAGACCCGGAAGGCAAATGCCAAATTTGTGTCCAGCATCGCCGCTCAAGAGAAGCTGAAGACGGAGTTTGACGCCGAGCGGAAGGCGTGGGCCGAAGAGAAGGCCGCATTGGTGAACCGGGCTGAACAGGCGGAGAAGGCTCTCTCCGAGAAGACCGCCGAGCTCTCCGGCCTAAAGCGCCAGGTGTCCCAGATGGTGGCTGCAATCTTCGGTAAGTCGCCTCACCGGCTTTCATCAAGTTTAAAATTTTGATATCTCATAATTCATCCTTGTCGGTGGCTTATCTGATTCTGTTAAACAGGTCCCAGAAGTGCCAATCTCAACCAGAGCGTGGTAACCAAGCTGAAGGCCGTGTATACCCTGGTGGAGCAGCTCTACACCGGGTCACAACGTGCCTTGGCTGTGGTGGCCCTATCCAACGAGGTGCCGACTCACCTGGCAGAAGTCCTTCGCCGGCTCGCCGTTCTGCCTCAACGGATCCAAGAGCTGCGACGGGCCTCTGCAAGAGCCGGAGCGATTGCCGCGCTGAGCTGGGCCAAGGCGTTCCTGCCGGAGTTAGACCCAGCGGACATCGCCCTTGGCTATCCAAGCCTGAAGGAAGACGGCTCCGCTTTCGATCAGAAGGACTTCGTAGCTTGCGTGAAGGCCGTACGCCCGGTGGCCACTCTGATTGGCAACGATACAGATCTGACTAAGTATCAGCCGGGCTACGATGCAGAAAATCAGAGGATCCCTACTCCGCGCTATGAAGCCCTTAACTTGATCCCGCCGGCTCGTCAGCACACCTTCGCCCCGGAGATTGACCCGGCCGGGTTAATTGACGAGGAAGCCCAATTCGAAGCTCTCAGCGGCATTGACTGGAAGTCATCAACTTTCCAGGTCTTGGGATCAGCCGGAGGAGAAGATAGGAACGAGCCGGAGACTTCAACTCAACAAGCGTCGTAACTTGGCTGGCGGCTTAGCAAACAATGCCTCACCCTTTTGGACTCAATGAGTCTTGTAATAGAGTAGGACCAATACTTTATCTTTGTCGTGCCATCGTGCACGCCTTGAATTCTGAAGTCTGTTGAAATTGTCTCCTTTATGTTTCTCCGGGTCATAATTAATCATTTGTTTTCCTTACTCTCAAAATAGTTGCCTGTAACTATCCTGCAGAGAAAGACAAATCACAAGCCTCGAGGAGGCTGACCGCCCTGAGAATCATAGGTTTTAGATAACCCGGAATATAAATCAAAAAAGGACTGGTCTTCAATAATATCCTGAATACAGCCGTAATAACATACTTAGCGGCCTGCAAGCATACCTCCGGCTTAGATAACCCGGGTAGGAAGGTTGGTACCAAAATTCCGGTTTACCTGTCTTAATAACACCCATTGTGTTCAGCTAATACTGTAAACCAAAGTTAAGCCGGCAAAGTGAGACCCGGCCGTACACACTTGGAAAGAAACAGACGGAACTTGCTATAAAGCAGAGGAACTTAGGGGCTTCCGGTTCGGATACGACCAGAGACCCGGCCCAAAGGGGTTATGCTAGGATTCGAATACGATCATATAGCCCCCAGTGGGTGTGGCGATGCCAATCAAGAGGGTATCGACAGCTATGTTCTCTTTGGTTCGAATACGACCCATGTTTGAACAGGAAGCCCCCAAATGACTTTAAGAATTGTTTAACGACGCTGATTCGAATACGATCCACGTCGGTTCTCAAAGGGGTTAAACTAAGATTCAAATATGATCAAAGAAAACTCCCCAATGAGCTCGGCACTTTGCCAATCAAATGGGTATCGACAGCTGTGTTCTCTTTGGTTCGAATACGACCTATGTTTGAATAGGAAGCCCCCAAGTGACCTTATCGCCTACGGCTAGATTCGAATACGATCATAAGCCGGATCCTCCTTCAAGTTATCATGTAATCTGGCAATGAAAACAACACGTGCACATTTGGAGGAGAAAAAAGGATAGAGGTCCTGCTTTATTGCTTATCATAATATATACATGGCTTAGAGAAGTATGTACATCATGAGAGCCGGTGGCTCAAGTGTAGTAAGGCCGAAGCTGAGCTATGTTCCACGGCCGTCGGGTCTCTTCCTCCGACTTACGTGAATCTTTGTGCTCCCGAATGTCAATGAGGTAATATGACCCGTTGTGCAAATTCTTGCTGACCACAAAGGGCCCTTCCCAAGGCGGGGATAGCTTGTGCGCATCTGTTTGATCCTGGATGAGCCGGGGCACGAGATCACCTTCCTGGAAGACCCGGGATTTAACCCGGCGGCTACGATAACGGCGCAGGTCTTGTTGGTAAATCGCTGAACGGGCTGCTGCCACATCACGTTGTTCGTCCAACAAGTCAAGAGCATCCTGGCGCGCCTGTTCATTATCCGCCTCAACGTAAGCCGCCACTCGAGGTGAGTCATGACGGATGTCACTGGGGAGGACTGCTTCTGCCCCATAAACCATGAAGAAAGGCGTAAAACCTGTAGACCTGTTAGGAGTAGTGTTGATGCTCCATAACACGGAGGGCAACTCCTCCACCCAACAACCCGGCGTCCGTTGCAAAGGGACAAAAAGCCGGGGCTTGATGCCCTGCAGAATCTCCTGATTAGCTCTCTCTGCCTGACCATTCGATTGAGGATGAGCCACCGAGGAAACATCAAGTCGGATATGCTCTCGTTGACAAAACTCCTCCATGGCGCCTTTGGATAAATTGGTGCCATTGTCAGTTATAATGCTGTGTGGAAAACCAAAGCGAAAGATCACCTTTTTCATAAACTGAACCGTCGTGGCTGCATCGCACTTGCTAACTGGCTCCGCTTCAACCCACTTGGTAAACTTGTCAACTGCCACCAAAAGGTGGGTCTTCTTATCCTTGGATCTTTTGAAAGGCCCAACCATATCCAGCCCCCAGACCGCAAAGGGCCAAGTAATTGGGATCATCCTCAGCTCTTGAGACGGTACATGAGCCCGTCGCGACAACCTTTGGCAACCATCACACTTACTGACCAAGTCCTCTGCATCAGCATGAGCCGTCAACCAATAAAAACCATGATGAAAAGCCTTGGCCACAAGAGACTTTGAGCCGGCGTGATGGACACAATCCCCTTCATGGATCTCACGCAAGATCTCTTGCCCTTCCTCATGGGAAACACAACGCTGAAATGCTCCCGTAACACTGCGGTGGTGCAACTCACCATTGACAACAATCATTGACTTAGCCCGCCGGGTTATTTGCCTGGCCAAAGTTTCATCCTCAGGCAACTCGCCCCGGGTCATGTAAGCCAGATAGGGCATTGTCCAGTCTGGTATGATATGGAGAGCCGCCACCAGTCGTGCCTCCAGGTCGGGGACAGCCAAGTTTTCCTCGGTAGGCAAATTAACAGAAGGATTATACAGGACATCCAGGAAAGTATTAGGCGGCACCGGCTTTCGCTGAGAGCCTAGCCGGCTTAAAGCATCAGCCGCCTCGTTCTTCCTGCGATCAATGTGCTCTACTTGGTAGCCCTGAAAGTGCCCAGCAATGGCATCAACTTCGCGGCGATAAGCCGCCATGAGAGGGTCCTTAGAGTCCCACTTGCCTGATACTTGTTGAGCCACCAAGTCTGAGTCACTGAAACACCTTACCCGGCTCAAGCTCATCTCCTTAGCCATCCGAAGACCATGGAGCAAGGCCTCGTACTCAGCCGCATTGTTAGTGCAAGGAAACATCAACTGTAGCACATAATGGAACTTGTCACCTTTAGGGGAAGCCAATACAACTCTAGCCCCCGAGCCCTCCAACTGCCTGGACCCATCGAAGTGAATAGTCCAATATGTGTTATCCGACTTTTGCTCGGGAACTTGTGACTCTGTCCAATCATTGATGAAATCCACCAGGGCCTGAGATTTAACAGCAGTGCGTGGCACATATTTGAGACCATGAGGTCCGAGCTCAATTGCCCACTTAGCCACTCTCCCTGTGGCCTCTCTGTTTTGAATGATATCACCAAGAGGGGCAGAACTGACCACGGTTATGGGATGACCCTGGAAATAATGCTTAAGCTTCCGGCTTGCCATGAACACACCATAAACAAGCTTCTGCCAATGTGGATACCGCTGTTTGGACTCGATAAGCACTTCGCTGACATAATAAACCGGTCGCTGAACGGGATGCTCCTTACCCTCTTCCTTGCGTTCCACCACCACAACCACACTGACGGCTCATGTGTTCGCCGCCACGTACAGTAATAAGGGCTCCTTATCAACCGGAGCAGCAAGGACTAGGGGCTCTGCCAGCTGCTTCTTCAAATCCTCAAAAGCGGTATTAGCTGCATCATTCCAGACAAAGTTATCAGTTTTCTTCATCAACTGATATAATGGCATGGCCTTCTCACCCAAACGGCTTATAAACCGGCTTAAAGCAGCGATGCGACCCGCCAAACGCTGAACGTCATTTATACACGCCGGCTTAGCCAGGGAGGTGACGGCCTTGATCTTCTCCGGGTTAGCCTCAATGCCTCTGTCAAAAACCAAAAAACCCAAGAGCTTGCCTGCAGGGACACCAAAGACACACTTGGCCGGGTTAAGCATCATCTTGTAGACCTGGAGATTATCAAAGGTTTCTCTCAAATCATCTATCAGGGTTTCCTCCTTTATGGATTTAACCACAATATCGTCCACATAAGCATGAACATTGCGCCCAATCTGTTTATGAAGACAGTTCTGCACGCAACGCTGATAAGTCGCCTGTGCACACTTGAGTCCAAAGGGCATGGATACATAGCAGAAGGCTCCCAAGGGAGTGATGAACGCCGTCTTCTCCTGGTCCTTAACTGCCATTTTAATCTGATGATATCCAGAATAAGCGTCCAGGAAACTTAAGCGCGCACAACCGGCCGTAGCATCAATAATTTGACAATACGGGGAAGGGCAAAAGGATCAGCCGGACATGCTTTATTTAAGTCCGTGTAGTCCACACACATCCGCCAAGTGTCGTTCTTCTTGAGTACGAGCACCGGGTTAGCTAACCATTCTGGGTGGAAGACTTCAACAATAAACCCGGCCGCCAAGAGCCGGGCCACCTCTTCGCCAATGGCTTTCCGCCTCTCTTCATTAAACCGCCGAAGGAACTGTCTAACCGGCTTAAATTTCGGATCAACATTGAGAGTGTGCTAAGTGAGTTCTCTAGGTACGCCTGGCATGTCAGAAGGTTTCCATGCGAAGATGTCCCTATTCCCACGGATGAACTCGATGAGCGCGCTTTCCTATTTTGGATCCAGATTGGCACTGATGCTGAATTGCTGAGATGAATCTCTTGGAACGAAATCAACAAGTTTAGTCTCATCAGCCGACTTAAATTTCATTGCCGGCTCATGCTCTGTAGTCGGCTTGTTCAGAGAGGTCATATCTGTTGGGTCGACGTTGTCTTTGTAAAACTTCAACTCCTCTGTTGCACAAACAGATTCTGCATAAGCTACATCGCCTTCCTCACATTCCAAGGCCACCTTCCGGCTGCCGTGAACCGTAATGGTCCCATTATGACCCGGCATCTTGAGCTGTAAATATACGTAACACGGTCGTGCCATGAACTTGGCGTAAGCCGGCCGCCCAAATATGGCATGGTACGGACTTCTTATCTTGACCACTTCAAAGGTCAATTTTTCCACCCTGTAGTTGTTCTCATCTCCGAAGGCCACTTCCAACTCGATCTTGCCGACTGGGTAAGCCGACTTACCAGGTACCACACCGTGGAAAATAGTGTTTGATTGGCTGAGATTCTTATCAATCAACCCCATACGACGAAATGTCTCATAATAGAGGATGTTGATGCTGCTGCCCCCATCCATGAGTACCTTAGTGAACTTATATCCTCCCACCTGAGGAGCCACCACCAGGGCCAAGTGACCCGGATTATCCACCCGGGGAGGGTGATCCTCCCTACTCCACACTATAGGTTGCTCTGACCACCGCAAGTAGCGTGGAACCGCCGGCTCAACAGCGTTCACAGCCCTCTTATGAAGCTTCTGATCTCGCTTGCACAGACTGGTGGTAAATACATGATACTGCCCACCGCTAAGCTGCTTTGGATTGGTCTGATAACCTCCCTGCTGCTGTTGATGACCCTGGCCAGACTGCTGATTAAAGCCCCCTTGATCGTTTTGAGGGTTAGAATTTGAGCCGCCGCCCGGGCCATTGTAATTCTTAAAGGCCTTCATGATTGCACAATCCTTCCATAGATGAGTTGCTGGCTTCTCTCTAGAGCCATGCCTTGGACAAGGCTCATTCAACAGTTGTTCCAGCGTCGGGCCGGACCCGCCGCCTCGGGGAGGGGGCCTCCCCTTGCGTCGCTGGTTACTACCTTGCGAGCTGGCGTTGGCTACAAACTCTAGGCTGCCATCGGCCTTGCACTTGCCTCCTCCTTGGTTTCCCGGGTTATGCTGAGGACCCTTGCCATTGCCGTTCTTCTTTACCTTCCCTGTCCTTTCATCATCTGAAGCGGGGTCCTTGGTACCATCAGAATCGGCGTACTTGACAAGAGCCGCCATCAGTGTACCCATATCATTGCAGTCGCGCTTAAGCCGCTCGAGTTTCATCTTCAGGGGCACAAAACGACAATTCTGCTCCAACATTAAGACTGCAGAGCCGGCATCCGTTTTATCCGAGGAATGTATTATCTCCTTAACCCGGCGAACCCAATGTGTCGTAGACTCACCCTCCTGCTGCTTGCAGTTAGTCAAATCCACGATTGACATAGACTGCCTACAGGTATCCTTGAAGTTTTGGATGAACCGGGCCTTCAGCTCAGCCCAAGACCCAATGGAATTCGGCGGTAGCCCTTTCAACCAAGTGCGGGCAGTCCCATCCAACATCATGGTGAAGTACTTAGCCATGGCCGCCTCACTGACCTCCAGCAGTTCCATAGCCATCTCGTAACTCTCGATCCAGGCTGCAGGTTGTAAGTCTGTTGTGTAATTAGGCACCTTCTAGGGCCTTTGAAGTCCTTGGGTAGACGTTCGTTGCGGATAGCTGGCACTAAACAAGGGACACCCCCAGTCCTGGTAGGGATACCCACGTCGACGGAAGCCGTCGGATAAGCTGGGGGAGTCTGGTAAGCCGTCGGCTGGGGCACCTGCTCCGGCCGGGCCATGGCCAGGGGGCGGGTCATGGCGTCGGACGTTACTTGAGCCGGTCGCTGAGACCATGTGCCTACTGTAACTCGGGCTCCGGCCTAGGCGAGGGGTCGAGTGGATCCTGTCCCGACTATAGGAGTACGCCTCTTGCTGCACCAGTGCTGTCTGAAGGAGTTCCCTGACCCGGCGGGTTTCAATAGCCGTCGGAGAGTCGCCGTCAACCGGGAGAGCCGCCAGCCGTGCCGCCGCGGCGACCATGTTCTCCAGCGGGTTATTATAATGACCCGGGGGTATTGGCACGTACTGAGGCGGGGCTGGGGGCACCTGGGGAGGCCCCATCACTTGTGGCTGAATAGGGGTCCCAGACCCGGGCACTATGACCCCTGGCGGGTTACTAGATCCTGCACCTGGCGTGTTGAAGAGGTTTCGTGGATCGTAAACCGGAGGGAGTCGGGATTGGGCCTTTTGATGCCTCCTTCTCAGGACCTCATTGGACGCGTTTTGATCCATCGTGAGCCGGAAGGACTGCGCTTGAATCAACTGGGTTTGGGCGTCGAGAGCCGCCCTTTCCGCAGCCATCCTGATCCCTTCTGCTGCCAGATCCTCCTTAGCTTTCACTAGATCCAATTTTAACTGCGCCACCTCCGCCTCATGCTGAGCTTGATCTGCCGGGTCAACCGTGGCGGTTAACAGAGCCGTCATCTTGTCCGTGAGATCCATTAGTACCTGAGCCGGCGAGGGCACCGGGTTTCCCGCTCCAGCAGCGGGGTTCTGAACAGACTGTGCACCGGCCATAAAGACTCCAACCTGACTTGGCGGCTCAAACGGGTCCGGAATACTGTCACCATCGGAACAACCCATGAGCCTGCCATCTTGAAGTTGATACAACGAGTTTGACTCGTCGGTGGACGACTCGCCATCAGAGCCGGCGGCCGCCTCATCACCAGATCCAGATCAATCAGAGGGCCCTCCATGGATACATCCCACAAAAGCATGCCTTAAGGCAGGCCGGGCCCGGGCGGGTCGTGCACGCTGAGCCCTCTCGACGAGATCGGCGCAGAGACCCGGCTCAGGGCCCGGCTCACCAATCTTGCCAATGAAAACATGAATTCCGCCGAAGGGGACCCGGTACCCATACTCAATTGAGCCGGCGTCGGGGCCCCAGTTTGCATCGTCGATGTAGAGCTTGCCGCGACGACTCTTGGTCATCCGGCCCACAGCGTATCCCTTGAGCCCTTCGAAGCCGCCCTTCAAGAACTCAAATCCACCGTGCGCTGGCCCCACGGTGGGCGCCAACTGTCGTGGAATTGTCACGGCAGATGTCCTCGAGCTAGGACTTAGTCGTGGAGCCATCGCAGCTAGGAAGCTTGAAGGGGTTAATGCGGGACAAGGAACACGAGGGTTTATACTGGTTCGGCCCCTTACGGTGAAGGTAAAAGCCTACGTCCAGTTTGAGGTAGTATTGATTAAGGTTACGATCACCAGGGAGCTAAACTGCTATGCCCGGCTCTCGATGAGATTGTTCTCGCCCCCAAACCGCTGCCGGGTCGTCCCTTTATATAGGGAGGCTGACGCCCAGCAGTTCTCAGAGTCCCGGCCGGCTCATAAGAGTGTCCGGCTCGGACTCTCGACTACTCTTGCCTTACACTACAGGTTCTACCATAATAATGATTGTAACTACGGGCCTTAAGCCATATCCGGGTCCTAAGCCCGTCTTTGGCCCACCGTCTTTAAGCTCGACGCCGGGCTTCTGGCAATGACCATATGAGTAACCCGGCCCCTCCTGGCGGGTGACTCTAAGGTCTATATCCTCAACATCCGGGGTGTTACAACACTCCACCACTACGAGAGGATCTCGTCCCGAGATCTAGGACTGAAAGAACTCTGGATATTCGGAACGGAGATGGTCCTCGCGTTCCCAGGTGGCTTCCCGGTCGGAATGGTGCGACCACTTCACTTTCAGGAATTTGATTGACTTGTTGCGAGTCTTGCGCTCAGTTTCTTCAAGAATAGCAACGGGGTGCTCATGATAAGATAGATCTTCTTGGAGGTTAATCTCTTCGAAGTTGATGGTGCGCTCAGGCGTCTTGAAGCACTTGCGGAGCTGTGACACGTGGAACACATCGTGCACGTTCGCGAAGTTGGAAGGAAGCTCAAGTTGATAGGCGAGGTCGCCCCTTTTGCAAATGATCTTGAAAGGACCCACGTATCTAGGGGCAAGCTTCCCTTTGATACCGAAGCGACGAGTGCCTTTCATTGGAGAGACGCGGAGGTAGACATGGTCTCCGATCTCGAAAGCCAAATCACGATGCTTACTCTCATAGTAACTCTTCTGGCGCGATTGCGCGGCTTTGAGATTATCACGGATGACTTTACACATTTCCTCAGCTTCAGTGATTAAGTTATTGCCAAGAAGTTGGCGTTCACCAGTCTCTGACCAATTGAGAGGAGTACGGCACTTTCTGCCATAGAGAATCTCGAATGGGGCCTTGCCCGAACTTGCTTGGAAGCTGTTGTTGTAGGAGAATTCGGCATATGGAAGACAATCTTCCCATTTCATTCCAAAGGAAATGACACAAGCCCTGAGCATATCTTCAAGAATTTGATTGACTCGCTCGACTTGGCCACTAGTTTGAGGATGGAAAGCTGTGCTGAAGCGAATGTTTGTGCCCATGGCCTTCTGGAAGGAGTCCCAGAACTTAGAGGTGAAGATGCTTCCACGATCTGAAGAAATCAATTGTGGAATGCCGTGCAAGGAGACAATTCTGGAGGTGTATAGCTCTGCAACTGAGCTGCTGTGATAGATTCTTTGATTGGAAGGAAATGAGCCACTTTAGAAAGCTTGTCAATGACAACGAAGATAGCATCATTTCCGCGCTTGGACATTGGAAAACCAGTCACGAAGTCCATTTCGATATGATCAAACTTCCATTCCGGGATAGCAAGAGGTTGGAGGAGACCAGCTGGTCGTTGGTGTTCTGCTTTCACTCTTCGACAGACATCACATTCATTCACGAATTGAGCGATTTCTCGCTTCATTCGAGTCCACCGATACGACTGCTTGAGATCATGATACATCTTCGTACTTCCAGGATGAATGGGCAGAAGAGAATTGTGCGCCTCGTTCATAATGACTTTCCTTAGATCACCTTTAGGAACCACAATCCGGTCCTCGAAGAATAAAGTGTCTCTGTCATCAATGCGATAGCACTTGTATTTGGAAAGACCCTTGTCGATACCACGTTTCACCTTCTTCACCATGGCATCAAGGAGTTGTGCCTCACGAATTTGGTCTTCCAAAGTAGGAGAGACTATGAGGTTGGCAAGAAAGCCTTGAGGAACAACTTGGAGATTCAGCTTACGGAAAGCTTCACAAAGATCCGGTTGGAAAGGCTTGAGAATTAAGCTGTTGCAATAAGGCTTCCTGCTTAAAGCATCTGTAATGACATTGGCCTTGCCTGGAGTATATTCAATACTCGGATTGTTCTCTTGAATCATTTCGACCCATCGAGTCTGCCTGAGGTTGAGGTTGGGCTGAGTGAAGATGTACTTGAGACTCTTGTGATCGGTGAATATGTCCACTTGTCTTCCCAACAAGAGATGTCTCCACGTTATTAATGCATGGACAACTGCCGCCAACTCAAGATCGTGAGTGGGGTAGTTCTTCTCGTTGGGCTTCAACTGACGAGAGGAATAGGCCACAACTTTCTTCTCTTGCATTAACACAGCACCGAGACCTTGGAGAGAAGCATCACAGAAAACTTCAAATGGCTTGGATTCATCAGGAGGAGTTAAGACAGGAGCTGTGACTAGTTTCTCTTTGAGAGTGTTGAAAGCAACGTCACACTCGGGAGACCAGACATACTTCACATGCTTTTGGAGGAGGTTGGAAAGAGGCTTTGCAATCTTGGAGAAATTCTCAACGAATCTTCGGCAATAGCTTGCAAGACCAAGAAAACTGCGGAGCTGCTTGACATTCTGAGGGGGTTCCCAATTCACAATTGCGGACACCTTCTCGGGGTTAACAGCGATGCCCTTGGCAGAGATGATCTGACCAAGGAAAAGAACTTCATCGAGCCAAAACTCACATTTGGAGAACTTCACATAGAATTGATACTCTCTGAGCTTGTCAAGCACGAATCGCAAATGTTTGGCATGATCCTTCTTATTCTTGGAGAAGACCAAGATATCATCGAGATACACCAGAACGAATTCATTGGTATAGGGGTTGAAGATGAAATTCATCATCCGAGAGAATACTGGAGGAGCATTGACAAGGCCGAAAGACACGACAGTATATTCATAAGAACCAAAGCTTGTTCTGAATGATGTCTTGGGAATATCTTCTTCACGAATGTGAATCTGATGATAACCCATTCGAAGGTCAAGCTTGGAGAATACTTTAGCACCTTTGAGTTGCTCGAATAGCTCATTGATGTTGGGAAGTGGATACTTGTTCTTAATTGTCTTCTTGTTCAATGGACGGTAGTCGACACAAAGTCGGTCCGTGCCATCCTTCTTCTTGACAAAAAGAACACCACAACCCCATGGAGAAGAACTCGGTCTTATCAAACCCAGACGCTCTTGTTCATCGAGCTGTTTCTTCAATTCCTTCAGCTCGTTCGGTCCAAGCTTGTATGGACGCTTGCAAACGGGTTCAGTGCCAGGCTCTAGCTCGATAACGAACTCAACTGGCCGGTGAGGAGGCATACCCGGAAGCTCTTCTGGAAAGACATCTTGATACTCACAAACGACTGGAAATTGAGAGATGGCATTCAATTCGCCCTTCTCATTGAGAGAAAATAACCGAATGGTTTCATCACGAGCGGCATAAATAATCACATCCTCAGAAGAGTGTGTCAATTGAATTTCCCTGGCAGCACAATCAAGTTGAGCTTTGTGCTTAGAAAGCCAGTCCATCCTGAGAATAAGATCAATATCTGAGTCACCAAGAACAATTGGAGAAGACAGAAATTCATAGTCGCCCATCTTGATTGCGGAATCCCGAACGAATGCTCGAGAAGTCAGTTGTCGAGCCGGAGAAACAATAGACAGAGGACTCGGCAATACTTCAGTAACCAGATCATGCATAGCCACAAAAGGTCTAGAAATGAAAGAATGCGATGCACCAGTATCAAAAAGAACTTTTGCAGGAATATCATTAACAGGAAGATTACCCATTATCACATCAGTAGATTCCTCCGCTTGAGCTGCATTCATCATGTTCACCTTAGCAGACTTTGGATTATGCTTGACCACTGCATTGTTGGAAGATCTGACAGGAGGAGGAGGAGGCAGACGCCTTCGGTTGAAGCACTTGTTAGCATAGTGACCTTTCTGCTGACATTTGTTGCAAGTCACCTCTGAGAGTGGACGATGATAAGGAGCATTGGACTTTGGAGCGTGATTCTGAGACTTGTTCTGATAGCCAGAGTTGGAAGAGTTGGAAGAACCATGGCCACCTTTGTTCTTCTGCTGGTAAGGCTGACGAAACGGAGGAGGAGGAGGCAACCAGAACTTCTGTTGCTTAGCTGCCACAAGTGAGGAAGAAGAAGACTGAACTGCGTCTCTGACTCTCTTCTTAGAAGCCTCACACTTGAGCTGAGCAGCCTCTTGCTTCAGTGCCATATTTGTAGAATTGATCAAACTGAGTAGGCTCAACAAGAACGAGAGCTAACTGCACATCCTCTCTAAGGCCACCTCTGAAGTGATATATCATACTCTTTTCATCAGGAACGTCTTGTTTAGCGAAGCGAGCAAGTTTCTGAAACTGGATGTTGTATTGATACACAGACATGTTGCCTTGCTTGAGATTGCGGAACTCCTCACGCTTGCTCTCAACAACACTTTGTGGAATGTGGTGCGCTTTGAAATCCCGACAGAAGTCAGTCCAAGTGATCACACGACCTCCTCTGGAATCTTTGTATTGTTGATACCAATCAGCAGCTTGGTCCTTGAGCTGAAAAGAAGCGAACTTGACATAGTCCTCAGGCCTGACATTGCTACATTCAAAATGCTTGTTGATGTCCACGAGCCAATCATCGGCATCCGTGGCCTCGGCACAGTAGCTGAAAGACTTCGGCTGATTTGCGAGAAACTGTTTGAGTGTAGCGAAGTGAGGCTGATTGTTGCCTTGACCTTGATTGCCTTGATTGCCTTGCCCTTGGGTGCGTTCTTGCAAGAGTTGCAGAATCATCTGAGCATTGGCGTTGGTGGCTGCCATGATAGCTTGCCATGCCTCCGGAGGCGGAGGTGGTGGCGGAGGGTTCGCTTGACTCCCTTCATTGCGATCCGGATTCTGACGCGTTGGCGGAGCCATCCTGAAGGGGGTGACATCCGTTAGCATCTTGATAGACAAATAGATAAGTAGAATCAACAGATAGAAATTGCAACATATAGTCTTCACAATAAACATTCGAACGAAGATGAACGAATGAATTCCGAAGTAAATCATCGCACTTCCATAAATTGAGAAGCCACTTGAAAAAGATATGAATCAACATATGCCTTCGAAGCAACTCGAATATCACAACTGAAAACAAAACAAAGTATTGGCTTGCAAAATAAGCCGGAACAAACATATGATAGAGGTTTCGTCCGAAGTTTTCGTGGTGGGGCCCACACGGGCTCGATCGTACAGCACCATCATGTACAAGGCTGTGCCCATGACATACGAAGCGTCCCCGAGTCGGCATAGCCAAGGACTCTTTAAGACACTATGAGACCACTGTAAAACCAACCGTGTACAGGCGGACCACTAGACGTCGAACCCCAATCTCATATCATGCGTCTGTCGGAAAGATATCCTAAGGCTACTTGAATTCCCACTTATAAGCTCCCGAAACTTTCTGGTTATGCAATCTGGTGTTGGGGATACAGGGGACACAAAATATATCACCCAAACTAGCAATTCCTAGATCCAGCTGTATCCATCCGTCAACACATAACCAAGAAACCTTCGGAAATCGTTTACCTCAACCTTCGAAAAGCATCCGTTATACAAGTTATGGCAATACTCCCGAACTCCCGCCCCAGTACTGGGTGGCGTCGAGGTGATCTCACCAACAACTGCATAAAAGAGATTTCGATGTCGGCGAAACTCAGGTATTCCAGAACTGCAACGATAAAATTGTGACGACAACACCTCGGAGCTCAACTCCCCGGGACACTGCCACAACCCCTAAATGTCAGGAGGCACCAAGAACAATGTTCTCGTCACAAAACCATCGGAACGATTCCAAGATACCCGCGTGATCCTAAAAAAAATTTAGTGAAATTTGAGGAGAGAATAGTCAAAACTTCTACGTCAGGAGACCTCACCAGAGCGACGAAGGGACTGAGGAGTAAAAAGAATCCTACTCTCCGATATATATAATCCTAAGACTCAAAACATTTTTGTTATAGACTCAACAACGCCAGCGATTCGATCAAGCAGGGGGCTCCTAAGTCGGGGATGGCTCTGATTACCAACTTGTAACGCCCACGATGCGGCTATATCTCTCACGTGTCGAGGCACGACTTAGAGGCATAACCGCATAGTGGTTTTGTCGCAAGAAGGGTCATCTTCACACAATCCCATGTAATGAACAAGAATGGGATAAAGAGTTGGCTTACAATCGCCACTTCACACAATACATAAATATAATCCAAACATCATCCAAAATACACACATAGACCGACTACGGTCAAGATCCAAATGAAAATAAGACAACCCCAAATGCTAGATCCCCGATCGTCCCAACTGGGCTCCACTACTGATCATCAGGAAAAGACACATAGTAACGACCACGTTCCTCGTCGAACTCCCACTTGAGATCGACCCCATCATCTGCACTGGCATCGTCGGCACCTGCAACTGTTTTGGTAGAATCTGTGAGTCACGAGGACTCAGCAATCTCACACCCGCGAGTTCAAGACTATTTAAGCTTATAGGAAAGGAAGGTGTAATGAGGTGGAGCTGCAGCGGCAATAAGCATATATGGTGGCTAACATACGCAAAAGAGAGCGAGAAGAGAAGCAACGGAACGGACGTCATCTAGCAATGACCAAGAAGTGATCCTGAACTCCTACTTACGTCATACAAAACTCAGACCGTGTTCACTTCCCGGACTCCGCCGAGAAGAGACCATCACGGGTACACACGCAGTTGTTGTATTTTAACTGGGTCAAGTGACAAGTTCTCTACAACCGGACATTAACAAATTCCCATGTGCCTCATAACCGCGGGCACGGATTTCGAAAGATAATACCCTGCAGGGGTGTCCCAACTTAGCCCATCATAAGCTCTCACGGTCAACGAAGGATAAACCTTCTCCCGGAAAGACCCGATCAGTCTCGGAATCCCGGTTTACAAGACATTTCGACAATGGTAAAACAAGACCAGCAAAGCCGCCTGAATGTGCCGACAAATCCCGATAGGAGCTGCACATATCTCGTTCTCAGGGCACACCGGATGAGCAGTCCGTACAACTAAAACCAATCCTCGAGTTTCCCCAAGGTGGCGCTGCAAAGGGCTCTAGTTTGGACCAGCACTCAGAGGAACACTGGCCCGGGGGTTTAAAATAAAGATGACCCTTGGGCTCTCGAAAACCCGGGGGAAAAAGGCTTAGGTGGCAAATGGTAAAACCAAGGTTGGGCCTTGCTGGAGGAGTTTTATTCAAGGCGAACTGTCAAGGGGGTCCCATAAATCACCCAACCGCGTAAGGAACGCAAACTCAAGGAACATAATACCGGTATGACAGAAACTAGCGCGGCAAGAGTGGAACAAAACACCAGGCATAAGGCCGAGCCTTCCACCCTTTACCAAATATATAGATGCATTAATTAAATAAGAGATATTGTGATATCCCAACATATCCATGTTCTGACATGGAACAAACTTCAACTTCACCTGCAACTAGCAACGCTATAAGAAGGGCTGAGCAAAAGCGGTAACATAGCCAAACAACGGTTTGCTAGGAAAGGATGGTTAGGGGATGACATGGCAATATGGGAGACATGATATGGCAAGTGATAGGTAACGCGTCATGGCAATAGAGCGAACAACTAGCAAAGCAAAGATAGAAGTGTTTTCGAGGGGTGGTCATCTTGCCTGCAAGGTTCTCAGAGTTGTCGAAAGCTTGATCCTCGTAAGCGTACTCAACAGGTTCCTCGTTCACGAACTCGTCTCCCAGCTCTACCCAAGACAAGAACACAAACAAACGGAACCACAATCAACCACGAGAAATGCACAAGCAACATGATGCAAAACATGTATGATATGCAAGATATGATATGCGATGCATATGCGTGCTCCGGAAGGAAAATGATGAACAAGGTAGTAACTTGGCAAACCAAGCATGCCACTGGATAGATGAGATGATTTCGGTCGAAATCGATATAAAGATCACCGGAAACGGATGCACGGTTTGCAAATGGCAAGCAAAACAAGAATGACACGAATCTGCGATTAACAGCATGATAGCACTTAGAATACATCAAAACACTATGCTACAGCACTCCAACATAGCAACAAAGCAGATGACAGTAATCTACAGGAGATTCTTGACAAACTATGAACACTGAGCTATGGCTAGATCACAACATAACAAGCTCAAACAAGCATGGCAAAAGTGCAAAAGATAACAGGATCACAGACTTAGTGAAATTACTGGACATGACTGAAACAGCATCAGGTAGCAATGTTCAGAGCACAAAATCAACATGCTACAGGAAGTGAACATGGCAAAACAAGGCATGGAAATATTCTACTAAATGCATATGACAAAAGTCCCTTACTGACCATAAGCCAAAAAGGACCAGAATATATGGCAAGCATGTAAACATAGCAAGTTTCGTTATCAGGTTTCAGACTTAGCAGAAAACAGAGCATGGCAGAAATAATAATATGAAGGCATGTTGGTGAGCTTGATGCACTCACCACAAAGCAATGCATGACAAAAAAAGCATACCTACAGAAAGATGGCATGTTTATGAAGCTATCCATGGCAAGAACAAAAGCATAGCATGTATGGAACAACTACAACAAGCTTGGCAAAAATGAATATCATGTTAAGAATCTGCCAGAAATATTTTATAACAAAAGTAGAGCAAGATTGAGTCATGCTATGGCACTCCATAATTGCAAACAAGGCCAGGAATGGATCAATTACAACTATAGCTACAAAACATCCTTACTGAACATCTCCAAAATATGCATGGATCTCTCTGTATCATCAAGTTTACATGGCAACAAAATAACAGCAGACAAAGACTTAGAAAAATCACCAAGTCCCCGAAATCAGAAACATTACGGGGCCTAGTTTGCATGCTTGTTCTAGTCACCACAGGGATCACGAAAATACATGGAATACACCCTTGGAAAGATGGCATGGCATACAACAAAACACATGTAGGCTCATGCCCATAAGATGCACAGATTAAATGATACAAAAATGACAAATCTCCAAGTTCTGTTAAGAACAGCAGATAACAGCAACTAGCCCTCTTGCAACAGAGATTTGGGCATCAAGACGACCTCTAATGAGCATGGTGCAATTGAACAAAATATAGAGCATCACGAGGCGAACAATTTGACATATTACACGCACGAAACGGAGGTATATGCAGAGAGTTATGCAATGATGAACAGGTGCACATGCTGTAGAATTCTCAGACTTAGAAATATTTCGGGCACGGGAAAAGTCAACGCACGGGATGGATCCAGATCGGATCGAGGGGCTCGGGCTCCGATGGCGCTCACTGGCGACGGGAGAGGAGAAGGAGGAGGCGCCGAGCTCGGGGAAGGGGAGGCCGACGAGGGGGCGGCCGGAGCGAGGCCGGGGCGCGGCGGCGGAGGAGGAGGCGACGGCGCTCGGGCGCGGCG
>NC_057814.1:273978597-274027051 GCF_018294505.1 Triticum aestivum | reverse complement strand
CGGGCGCCACGTGGCGGCGGCGGAATGGCTGCGGAGGCGGCCGCGGACGTGTCCAGCGCTGGGGAAGACGCGTCCGGCGGCGCGGAGGATATTTTTTAGGGTTTCATGTGCGAACGTTTTTCGGGGGAGATGCAAATATATAGGTAGAGGGAGCTAGGAGGCTCCAAATGAGGTGCGGTTTTCGCCCACACGATCGTGATCGAACGACCTAGAGCATGGAAGAGAGTTTGGTGGGTTTTGGGCTGGTTTTGAGGGGGTTTTTCTGCAACACACAAATGGACATTACGGATGCCCGGTTAACCGTTGGAGTACCAAACGACCTTCAAATGGAACGAAACTTGACCGGTGGTCTACCGGTGGTATACCAAGGCCACTTGACAAGCCTCGGTCCATTCCGAGAACGTTTGACACCCGCACACGAAAGAAAACAAGAGGGGTACACACCGGAGGAGATGGGAGCGCCGGATTGCAAAACGGACAACGGGGAAAATGCTCGGATGCAAGAGACGAACACGTATGCAAATGCAATGCACATGATGACATGATAAGAAATGCATGACATGAACAAAATGCAAAACGAAAGACAAAACCCGACCACGAAGGGAATATCATAACACATAGCCGAAAATGGCAAGAGTCAGAGTTACAAATATGGAAAGTTACATCCGGGGTGTTATAATAGGCTATCATGGCAATTTGGGAGGCTTGATAAACAAGTAGTAGGTAGTGCGACATAGCGATAGCATCGAGACAACTAGCAAAGCAAAGATAGTAGTGAGATCCAAGGTGACGGTCATCTTGCCTGAAATCCCGCTAGGAAGAAGAACGAGTCCATGAAGAAGATGAACGGGCGTAGACAAACCAAGCGTAATCGAACGAATCCTCACGATCGCAACGAAACAGGAACTATCGAGAAGAAGCACAACCGGAAAGAAGCAAACAACATGATAAACACACAACACATAAACATGGTATGATGCACAATCAAGTATGATGCATGTCCATTTTAATGAGGCATGGTATGGCTAAGTGCAACAAACGATACTACAAATTAAGTGGAGCTCAATATGCAATGAGTTGCATATTGACGAAACCCCACATTCAAGTATTTAGTTCACTCTCGTTTATGAACCCAACAATATTAAATGCTGTTAAACATGGCAAGAGGTGAAGCATAAGTAAACCAACTATTTAGGCAAGTTTAAATGAGGCCGGAAACAACAAACAACAATTCCGGAAAATCCCCGTATGTGAATTTCGAATTTGGTACTGATCTGATTAAAACATTATGTTAGAGTTGTTAAACAGAAAGTTAAAGTGCACCATGTTAATCTATGAATTTTTTCACCCGATTTACATATAAAGTTTATTTAATTCGGAGCTACGGTTAAATTGGTATGAAATAAACCATTTTAGCAATGCCATATATGCAAATTAATGCAAACAACAATTTTAAATATTTTTAACAGGGATGAAAGTTGCATATTATGAAAGTACATGAAAATCTGAGCAAGATGCATATATGACAGGTTTTATTTGGATGCATGGTTATTTGGTTATTGACAATTCAAAATGATGGCATTGATGTGAATATGCAGAAAATGAATAAATGCTAAATAACATGGGACAAGAAAAAAAACATACACGGGCCGGATTCAATGTGCTGTGCAAGCCCAGAAGCAGATCTGGCCCGAAGGGGATGTGGGTGTGCAAAATAACAAGAAAACAGAGAAAAAAATGGGGGCGGCTGGGACTTGATCCCACGAGGCCACGACCTCCTGGATAGAGGAGCAGAGTATACCTGGGCATACCTCGAGCCGGGCCGGGCTTCGGGCCGGGCCTCGCCAAGCCCGACGCAAAAAACCCAGCCCGAGCCCGGCCAGGCCGTCGGGCCTGTTTTCTGGGCCCGAGCCCGGCCCGAACACGTAAAAGCCTGTCGGGCTTCGGGCCGGCCCGGCCCGTCCTTCAGGAAAACACGAAAACGATGGGCCCGGGCCGGGCCCGGCCCGGCCTTCGGGCTCAAAATCTAGGCCCGAGCCCGGCCCGGGAGCGGCGTCGGGCCGACCCGGGTCGGGCTTTTTCGGGCCGGGCTGCCCATGGCCAGGACTAGAGCAGAGTGCTGGACGCGGATTTTTAATTGTGCGTTCCGTATGCAGCTTGTATCAGCACCGCACATGACCCACCTTTGTGTCAGCCATGCATAGTATTCCATGGTCACAGAGATTTTGGCTGCATGTATATTCAGCTGTATTCCAACTGATTTGACCTCACGTGGGACCAGGCCCTATAGATTCTGTTAGAAGGGAGAGAAGAATTGGTGAAATAGTTTGATTATTGCTTGAGCCTCGTGGGCATATATATAGGAGTGCAAAGACCAACTTGGAGTACAAGATAAGGCAGGACCAAATCCTAGTCTATCTCGTCTTTCCTAATAATCACGATACTCAACATCCCCCCGCAGTCACAACGGTAGCGACGCAGACAGCGAGACTGGAGAAGAATCCAAAGGCAAGCCGACGGACACCCCCCCACAGTCGTAACGGTCGACGCATCGCGGAGTCATGGCTGGAGTGACAACCGACGAGGTTGCTCAAGCAGGCGGTAGCCCTTTGTGCCGTTGTCGAGGTAGCCGAGAGCGTGGGTGGTGGAGCCGTGGTCGAGGTAGCCGTGCGAAGAATGCCGTGGTCGATGTCGAGTCTGGGTGGCCGGTGTCGAGGAAGTCGCCGTGGAGCCGCGGGCGCAAGGTGGCGCCAAGTTAGTCATGGGCGCAGTGGTGTCGAAGTAGTGGTGCGTCGGGAAGAAGATGTTGTTGGCGACGCGTCGTGGCGGGTTTGCCAATCCCGGGGACACATCGTGGACGAAGGCACGCACCGGTGTTGCCAGCACCGGGCATGCGTAGACGGACGAAGACGAAGTTGACGAAGTGCCGCACCAGGCTTGCCAGGCCCGGGGACACGTCGTGGACGAAGGCACGCGACGGTGTTGCCAGCACCAGACATGCGTAGACTGGGACCTGCACGAGCTGTACGCCATGTCGAAGAGGTCGAAGAGGCCAGCAGAGAAGGACTCGACGACGGTTGCGGCGTCCATCGGCACGGGGCCGATGTCACCAACGGTGGTCGGATCGGAGTAGACGAAGTGGTCGGGGTAGATGACGGCAACGCTGGCGACCGGCTAGTGCTGGATGAAGAAGGGGGTGGACCGGCGGCGGCGGCCAAAGAAGAGCAGCGGCGGCAGCCTGACGGCGGCGGCGGCGGCTAGGTTAGGAGTGCGGCGACGGTGCTCGAAGTAGGCGAAGAACCCTGACAACGTGACGAAGACCGGCGCGGACGGTGACGTTCCCGCGCCAAGGGAGACGGCACGGCGCATACCACGGGAGGTCGACGTGCGGGGACGGCGGAGTGGACCGCGGGCCGCGACGCTACAGCCCGAAGATGCGGAAGCGGCGGCGGCTAGGGTTTAGGATCGACTTGCGATAGATACCATGTTAGAAGGGAGTGAGGGATTGATGAAATAGTTTGATTATTGCTTGAGCCTCGTGAGCATATATATAGAAATACAAAGACCAACTTGGAATACAAGATAAGGCAGGACCAAATCCTAGCCTATCTCGTCTTTCCTAATAATCACGATACTCAACGGATTCCCCTGGCACGAGCTTGTACGCTGCTCCTTTATCCCATGCCGCATGTGTGTAGTTTTGTCTTTTGAATAGTGCCAAACCATGCACACGGTGTTAACTAGAATGCCAAACCACTTGAACCGCTAATTATGCAAGAACAAACAGATTTCTAACTAATTTGTGTATTAGTATATACTCCTTTATAAATTTTATTATGCAGAGTATATATTAGCTCGGTCCACCTTTTTTAGTAAACTTTATAAAGTTCTTCTGATATTCCTGCAAAGTACATCACACTGAAACGAACAACACGTCTCCCATACTAATTATTCCCAACGCTCTTATATTTCTTTACGGAGGAAGTAACTTTTTTCTACGTGCATATAATACAGTATAATATTTCTTTACGGAGGAAGTAACTTTTTTCTACGTGCATATAATACAGTATAATAAGGTATTAGTCAAGAGTCCCCCGGGAAAAAAAGTCCCTCCAATCGGATTTAGTACTAGACAACAGAAAGAGTACTGCCTCGTATAAAAAAAGTATTGAACAATATAATTAGAAGTTCTTCGAAGCATCCAAGCAAAGTCGATTAGTCATTCGTGCCCTATATACTAAGTGCACCACACACTTTAGAAAAGTTCTTAAATTATTATGGATGACGGTAAAGTCCTTCAGGATCGATTTGTAAAGCGCGCAAAGAGCATGAACAGAAGTTTTTATCGTAAGATATAAAAAGTCGATAAGTACTTACCGCCATATACCATTAAGTGCGCCACACGCTTGAGCAAAGTTTTTAATTTTTTACTGCCGACGGTAAAGTTTTTCCGGATCGATCTCTAAAGTGCGTAGCATGCATGAACAAAATTTTCATTCTAAGAGATAAGAAGTCGATAAGTCCTTCGTGCCCTATATACTAAGTGCACCACATGCTTGAGCAAAGTTCTTATTTTTTATGGATGACGGTAAGTTCTTTTGGATTGATCGGTAAAGTGCGCAAAGAGCATGAATAAATCAAAGCATTCACAGTATGAACTAATAATTCAGTCATGATTCCATAGTTAACAAACTGGTGAAACAATACCAAAACTGAAATAATAACAAAAGTGCGGAGTGATGAGAAACCAAGTACGTACTTTATCTTGGTTAAAAGAAGTGCTTGCAAATCCTCAAATATTAAGTCAGTTACTTTAAGCAATGGTGTCTGCTTCACTCGAAAAGCATTTTGGCTAAGAACTAGGTTCTCTAGTACCTTCCCTTGACCAGAAAAGTGCTAAGAACGAGCATAACACAAATCTTGAATGCAATATACAAAATTTATCAAGACGCAACCCCTTCCAATCCACAGAAAAAGAAGAGGATGGGTATGTGAAACAAGAGTCATGCTCCTGCCTGGCCTTCCCGTGTCTTCGCGCCCAAAATTTAAGACGAAGAGCATCTAGTGGCCGACCTCGAGCCATGCCCCGAGGTCATGGAGCTGCAGCGACCTAGAACTATTTTTTTGGGAGAGCGACCTAGAACTCTGAAAAGTAAAGAAACATTAGAGCAAATTCAGTAGGGTATTTCTTTTTCGCACATCAATTGTAACAGCCAAGATCCATAGCAAATCGAGGAGAAAATAAAAGGATTTTCATCAGAGAAATATAAGGTAAAGTAAAAGACATCTGCTTCCACCCTCTTGCTGGATCCAACAAAAAGAAGAAAGAATAAGACAGATGAAGGTGTGTATGTGGATCTCACCTGTGTACTTCCTCAAGCTGCTCGACTGGTGGTAGGAGCCTGGTGAGGAGTTCTTGGAGACGAGGAGCATTACGACAGCCTCGGGGGGAGAAGCGGATTGGAGATCCGGAGGTGTCTATGCTCCCCGTCGTCTTCCTCCTCTGGCCATCCCCGATCTAGGACTCTTTGGGCGAATTTGAGGAGCAGATTTTTTTCATCCATTTTCTTCCTAGCAACCAACAAAGATCACATCAAAACCTAGAATCACAGGAAACCAAAAAAGCAAACAGATTTGGGAAGAAAAACAAGAACAACAACTTTGGATCTGAAACTTCCATCTCCTTCCCCTCTTCTTTCTCCTCCTCTCTGGCCGCTCCTGGGGCTCATCCTCTTCTGGCGCCGTGATGGTGCGGGGTAAAGGGAGGTCGCCTCCTCTATTGTGGGCTAGTCGACGGCAACCGGAAAAGTGCGACGAGCAGGAGCAGTGGTGGACTGGCGGGGAGCTTGTCCGCCTCTCCAGATCTAAACTGAGCCGGGAGTCCCATCCCTTGTGTGCCGTCTCGATCTCAGGAGGGCGTAGGTATAGGGCCCCACTAAAGTCAGATACGATTCGACTGTATTCAGTGGTATACCGTGTGGTAATGGTTTAGAGGTGGGGCCGAGGGGAAATGCCACATGGGCTGTGGGGCCAGTTGGTGTGGATCCATATGCACGCGCGAGCGACTTCGATTCCCGCTGCATACGGAACGCGAATGGAAATGCCTTTATCGCAGAGTGCTGAACAGTGCGCTGCTGCTGCTTATTTGTGCCAAACAAGGGCGTGGCGGCAGAAGCTGAACCAAAGCAAAGGCCAGGCCTACTTCTTCGTGGATCACAGAGGAACTGGCTGACGACGCCGGCGAGCAAGACGGCGACCGTCGCGACCACAGGCCGACGGCGGGGGTGCGGAAGTAGGTGGAGGTGTGGTGCGCGGCTTGCGGAGTGAGGCGGAAGCAGAGACCTCGAGCTCAAGCGTTTCCTTGGCTCGGGACCATGGCGAGGTGCAGCTGAGGCGCTGGGTGGCGATGGCGTGGCGTGCAGGCGAGCTGCGGTGCGTGTGCGGGGCACGGGGTTTTGCGTGTGTGGATGCGAGCAAGTTTGGGTGTGCAGCTAGCGGCGGAGCAACAGCGGGAGTGTGCGCGCAGGGGGGTCTGCCCGGGGATGGGCTCATGCTCGCCTTGGTTGTTTCGGCGGCTGGGATTGGCCAGGCCCTAGTGCTCGTATTCGAGCGCGGGCGAGCGCGTGGGACTGCACCAGGCGCGATCTGGGCGTGGCATTGCGTGTGTGCATAAGAAACAGAGGAAGCATAGCAACCTCGCCGGTGATCGAAGTGACGGCGGAGGAACTATCGGGCATGCAAGCAACCGGCGACAGAAGATGCAATCAACGGGAAAAGGTACGGGGAAGCGCGGCTGCTCACGTAGAGGGGCTCGGAGGAGTCAATCGAGCTCGGGGACGAGAGGACGCGACGAAGCTGGCCGGTGACGAGCACCTACCGTAGATGAAGAAGATGAAGACGACGACGAGGAACTTGACGTTCCTCTGAACCGTGAAGAAGATGAAGCAAAGGAAGAGGACATCGAGGAACTTGGCGTCTTCGGCCTTGGAACGCAGCGGGAACGGGGTCGTGGAGGAAGAAGGGGCCGGCGTTGGAGCTCATACGCCGGAAGAGAGCTCCGGCTCGCCTCGTCCATGGCAATCGGGAGCGAGGCAACAGAGCGCTTGGGGTGCCCTTACTTGCGCAACAGCGGCAGAGAAGAGGGGGGGAAGACTAGTACCCTAGGGCGCTGCGGGGCCTCTTATAGGGGCGAGGCGCAGCTCGGCTGGCTGCCATCGTGGCCATGTGCGCTCGGCCAGGATGTTTTTACTATGAGGAGAGGAGGAAACAAGAGGAAGGAGAAAGGTGAGGAAGAGAGAGACCGCCAGGTGGGGTCGCCCTTGTTGAAACGTGGAATTTCACCATGGGAAGGCTAGGTGGTTGCAGCGCTGGGTTGCTGGGCCGGATGGAAGGAGAGGCCCAGCGAGTAGCTGAGGTAAGGGGCCTTTTCCTCTCTTGTAATTTTTATGTTTATATAAATAAACAGACAACAATGAGGAAAGTCCAAGGGTTTTTGGTCAGGAATATGAGATATATAAATACATATCTGGAACCCTGGATTTATGCACTATTTGATAAAAGTGATTTGGCAATTTTAGAGATAGAAAAATAATTCGAGTTTGAACTAAATTCAAACTTGAGCTATTTTTGAACCCAACCAATTCATCTTTAAATGAGCTGAAACTTGACAGAAAGGTTGAAGGCAAGGTGTTGGATTTACAGAAAATAAGTGAACATTTTTTACAGGAACAGGAAATGGCCACTTGCAATAAATGGGTGACAAATGAAAGGAAGAAGCTTGTGATGGGGTGCTGCACTTGATAATGTTCTAAATGGAAAGGGCAAGATGAAACAGCAAAGAAGATGAGGAGAAGGAGTTCACAAAGATAACAAGCACACAACAAATATGCACATGACAATGATGACCATGATGCAAATGCAACAAAATGACAAAGGCAATATCACATCATGAAGCATAGAACAAAGCAAGTGACACAACCATGGCAAACAAACAAGGATGGCACAATGCAATATAATAAAAGATGAACATGATGCAAGAAGCAAAATATGGCAATGGCATTCATCATGATCATGGCAACAATATAGGGAAAAGAAATATGCAAAACAATTATGACAATGCCACACACAATAATACTCATGCCACAAAATAGAAGGGGCAAAGCAAACAATGATGATGATGATGCCACTTATATTAAAGCCCACATGGAAATCACACATGACAAGGTTGGATAGGTTACAAAATAGGAAGGATCGCACTTGGGCTGTTGCACGAGCTATCCCCGAGTGGTCCTCGAATTTCTTCGAGACGGACCGTCCTCCCACTGGCTTCCTGACTGAGAAACTCTTTCTCAAGGAAACCCCCGTTCCGAGCAACAAACACTTTGTTCTCTTTCCGGTTGTAGAAGCTATATCCTAAGGTTTCCCTCGGATATCCCATGAATATGCATTTATCCGACTTGGGTGTAAGCTTGTCTGGCATAAGTCGCTTGACAAATGCTTCACAACCACATATCATTAGAAAAGACAAACTGGGACTCTTCCCGGTCCACATCTCATGTGGTGTCTTGTCTACGGATTTTGATGGTACCCTGTTAAGTGTGAAAGCTGCAGTTTCTAGAGCATATCCCCAGAATGACAAGGGTAAATCCGATTTGCTCATCATTGATCGGACCATGTCCAACAAGGTCCTATTCCTCCGTTCTGACACGCCGTTTCTCTGTGGCGTACCCGGAGGTGTGAGCTGAGGTACTATACCTCGGCTTTTCAGATGATCATCAAACTCCTGGCTCATGTACTCACCTCCACGATCTAATCGTAGAAGTTTTATAGTCTTGCCGAGCTGATTCTCAACCTTGTTCTGAAACTCTTTGAAATTTTCAAAAGTTTCCGACTTGTGCCTCATCAAATAGATATACCCATATCTACTCAAGTCGTCGGTAAAAGTCACGAAGTACTGATAGACACCTCTGGCAGTTGTGCTCATTGGACCACACACATCACTGTGTATAAGCTCCAACAACTCGGACGCCCTCTTGCAACTCTTTGCAAAAGGAGACTTGGTCATCTTGCCGAGCAAGCATGATTCGCGTGCCTCGAACAACCCGAAGTCGGACAAAGTTAGGAGCCCATCATCATGGAGCTTTTTCATGCATTTCAGACTAATGTGTCCAAGCTGGCAATGCCAGAAGTGTGTCGAATTTATCTAATTAGGCTTATGCCTCTTGACATTCATGTTATAGACCGGTTCCTGTTCCAGATTTAATATAAAAAGCCCATCAACAATGGGTGCATAGCCGTGGAACATTCCATTCAAATAAAATGAAAAACCATTATCCTTTAAATTGAATTCATAACCCTGACTCATCAAGCATGAGGCAGAAATAATGTTCCGACTAAGTGCAAGAATGTAATAACAATTATTCAATTCCGAAATAAATCCAGAAGGAAGTTGGAGCTGCATCGTACCGACCTCCAACACAACAACTCTTGCTTTGTTGCCGACCCTGATGTTAATCTCCGCTTGTGCCACACGCCTAGTTCTTACCAGCCCCTGCATCGAGTTGCAAATATGAACGACCGATCCGGTATCAAATATCCAAGAGCTACTAGGTATGTCAGCAAGGTAAATGTCTATAACATATGTAACAAGTGTACCTTTGCCTAAAGCAGCATTTCCGGCCTTCTTGCCATGCTCAGCAAGCCACTTGCTACAGCTCCTCTTCCAGAGACCAGGTTCCTTGCAATGATAGCAAATGTTCTTCGAGTCTGGTCCTGACTTCGGCTCAGCGGCGGAGGTTATCGTCTCCGTGCCCTTTGCCTTAGCCTTCTTCTTGGACCAACTCTTCTTGAACTTAGCCGATTTGTGCGCCATCAACACTTGATGCGTGCCTTTCTTAATATCCTGCTCTGTCACCTTGAGCATCCCATGCAGTTCAGTGAGCTTCTTATCCATGCCGTGCATGTGATATTTCGAGATGAACGTCCCATAGCTAGGCGGAAGAGAACCCGAAACAGCATCAGTAGCCAGCTCATCCAAGAGCGGGAAGCCTAACCGATCCAAAGCTTGCACGTATCCGATCTTGACCACAAGTGGGCTCAGTGGATCACCTTCCTTCAGCTTACAATACATCAAGGATTTCCAGACGTTGAACCTTTTGGTCCTAGCCTGCACCTGAAACATGCTCTTGAGACTCCCAATCATATCGAAAGCCCCAACATCTTTGAAATGCTGCTGCAAATCGGGCTCCATACAAGCCAGCATGAGGCAGTTGATCTCATTTGATTCATCAACGAGTTTCTGGTAGGCATTCCTGCTTGTGGAATTAGCATTATCGGCATGTTCCTTTGGAAGTGGATCCTCTAGAACATGTTCCTTTTTATCATGCTTGAGAAAAATTCTCAAATTTCTATACTAGCTAGGTGGTAGAGTTTGTTCCATTCAGTTTATCCTTTTCCAGAATTGATTTCAATGCAAAGTTGGGTTGAGCAGGTGGTGCCATAAATCTACAGCAGAAAAATATGCAATCACTAAGCAATGTGTTTATGTAGAGTAATTCAAGCCTTAAACATAAATACTCCCACTGAAGTCGGCATCCCTCCGCATACTCTCAGTGATTTAGGATCCGACTAGCGCATGCGACTAGTGAGCTTTAGCATCACTGCTAGCCAACATACCTATCTGGTAAGCAACTCCTTGCTAATCGTATCTCTATATGACTCTTGTCGGTCGGGAAGGTATCTCATACCCCGGCCCCCAACCTTCTTTGCCACAAGGCCCAAAACCGTTTTGATAGCCTTGTCAGGTTAACTTGATGCAGTGCATGTCTGTGTCCGACACAAACCCTTCAGTTCAAGGACACCTAGTAGCACCCCAATTTAATGAGCCCACTGCTAGACGTACTTGACATGCGAAGGTGCAACATCGGGAATGGAAATTCGCTTGATATTAATGAGGGATCATTCTACCATTTTAACATGCATAGAAAACAAGAAGCATGACAATCACAAATAAACATATATTGTGAAATAGTATGGCTCCTTCATGGATGTTCTTCCAGGTCGGCTCCGACTCCGATGACCATCTAGGAACTCCATCTTGTTTGTCACGCCGGGATGCCAAGCCACCAACCTGATCTCTATTATCCAACTACTACAACTAGTAATGAATTTTACAAAGAATCACAAGTCGACACGTAGGTCGTTATACATTATAATGACAACACTTTGGCTCCTGCCGGCTGGCAAATCATGACACACTGGTCATGTATAATTTACACACATGCATCATGATACGTCTCCAACGTATCTATAATTTTTGATTGTTCCATACTATTATATTATCTGTTTTGGATGTTTAATGGGCTTTATTATGCACTTTTATATTATTTTTGGGACTAACCTACTAACCGGAGGCCCAGTGCAAATTGCTGTTTTTTGCCTATTTCAATGCTTCGCAGAAAAGGAATATCAAACGGAAACCAAACGGAATGAAACCTTCGGGAGAGTTATTTTTGGAACAAACGCAATCCAGAAGACTTGGAGTGGACGTCAAGGAAGCAACGAGGCGGCCACGAGGTAGGGAGGCGCACCCAGGGGGTAGGCGCGCCCCCACCCTCGTGGGCCCCTCGTGTCTCCACCGACCTACTTCTTTCGCCTATATATACTCATATACCCTGAAAACATCCGAAAGCACCACGAAACCCTTTTTCCACCGCCGCAACCTTCTGTGCCTGTGAGATCCCATCTTGGGGCCTTTTCCGGCGCTCTGCCGGAGGGGGAATCGATCACGGAGGGCTTCTACATCAACACCCTAGCCTCCCCGATGATGTGTGAGTAGTTTACCACAGACCTTCGGGTCCATAGTTATTAGCTAGATGGCTTCTTCTCTCTCTTTGGATCTCAATACAAAGTTCTCCTTGATTCTCTTGGAGATCTATTCGATGTAATTCTTTTTGCGGTGTGTTTGTCGAGATCCGATGAATTGTGGGTTTATGATCAAGATTATCTATGAACAATATTTGGTTCTTCTCTGAATTCTTATATGTATGATTTGATATCTTTGCAAGTCTCTTCAAATTATCAGTTTGGTTTGGCCTACTGGATTGATCTTTCTTGCAATGGGATAAGTGCTTAGCTTTGGGTTCAATCTTGCGGTGTCCTTTCCCAGTGACAGCAGGGGCAGCAAGGCACGTATTGTATTGTTGCCATCGAGGATAAAAAGATGGGGTTTATATCATATTGCTTGAGTTTATCCCTCTACATCATGTCATCTTGCCTAATGCGTTACTCTGTTCTTATGAACTTAATACTCTAGATGCATGCTGGATAGCGGTCGATGTGTGGAGTAATAGTAGTAGATGCAGAATCATTTCGGTCTACTTGTCGCGGACGTGATGCCTATATACATGATCATGCCTAGATATTCTCATAACTACGCGCTTTTCTATCAATTGCTCGACAGTAATTTGTTCACCCACCGTAGATTATGCTATCTTGAGAGAAGCCACTAGTGAAACCTATGGCCCCCGGGTCTATTTTCTATCATATAAGTTTCTGATCTATTTTATTTTGCAATCTTTACTTTCCAATCTATATCATAAAAATACCAAAAATATTTATCTTATTATCTCTATCAGATCTCACTTTTGCAAGTGGTCGTGAAGGGATTGACAACCCCTTTATCGCTATGGGGGGTAGGTGGAGACTAAGACTGACAGTAGAATGGGGGGTAGGTATGAGGAGGCAAGATCCTAGCTATGGCGAAGTTGTACACACGAGTTTTACGAGTTCAGGCCCTTCGCGGAGGAAGTAATAGCCCTACGTCTCGGTGCCCGGAGGCGGTCCATTGGATTATGCGTGTGTCTGTTACAGGGGGTGCGAACCCTTGTGCTAGTGGAGGGGGGTGGCTTATATAGAGTGCGCCAGGACCCCAGCCAGCCCACATTACAAGGAGTTCAATGTACATAAAGAGGGAGCATTACAGGTAACGTCCATAATAAAGTGACATAACTGATCATTAAGTCTATGAGTAACGCCTGACCGTTGCGTGCAGAGTGACTTTGGGTCTTCTGTCCGTCGAGTGGTTTCTGTTACGGTCGAGTGACATCTAGTATTCCGAGTGGAATGCTTTAGGTCGAGTGGATGCTGTTATCCTTTGAATACTTCTGACTTTAGGGTGATGTCCTAGGGGAGGGTGTCTAGGTCAGGCCTATGACCCTACCCTAGGTACATAGCTTCATCATTAGCCCCCGAATGGTTCAGGGTTCGAGTGGAGAAGGAGTTGAGAATTCTTCCAACTCAATTTCTGCGCTTCGGAAGCGTCTTGCCTGGTCCCATGAATCAACACGATGACTCCAACTTCTTTTTTCAGTAGCCTTGATCCATTCTTGGTTTTGTCTAGTGAACTTTCATTGTTAAGCTTCGAGTGCTGGTAAGGAAATAATCTTCAGTCTGACAGGTTGCTCTGCTGTTTGCGAATCTCCCAGGATTCGAATTTTGCGAACGCGCGAGGAGGAGGGGGCCGTAGTAATCGGGACAGATTAGGCAGGGCCGCCTCGATTCTTGCTACCTCTTGAGCACTGCGTTGGTTTTCCCTTGAAGAGGAAAGGGTGATGCAGCAAAGTAGTGTAAGTATTACCCTCAGTTTTTGAGAACCAAGGTATCAATCTAGTAGGAGGCTACGCGCGAGTCCCTCGCACCTACACAAACAAATAAATCCTCGCGACCAACGCGATAAGGGGTTGTCAATCCCTACACGGTCACTTACGAGAGTGAGATCTGATAGATATGATAGGATAATTTTTTTGGTATTTTTATGATAAAGATGCAAAGTAAAATAAAAGCAACGGAAATAACTAAGTGTTGAAAGATTAATATGATGGAAAATAGACCCGGGGGCCATAGGTTTCACTAGTGGCTTCTCTCAAGAGCATAAGTATTTTACGGTGGGTGAACAAATTACTGTTGAGCAATTGACAGAACTGAGCATAGTTATGAGAATATCTAGGTATGATCATGTATATAGGCATCACGTCCGAGACAAGTAGACCGACTCCTGCCTGCATCTACTACTATTACTCCACACATCGACCGCTATCCAGCATGCATCTAGAGTATTAAGTTCATAAGAATAAAGTAACGCTTTAAGCAAGATGACATGATGTAGAGGGATAAATTCATGCAATATGATAAAAACCCCATCTTGTTATCCTCCATGGCAACAATACAATACGTGCCTTGCTGCCCCTACTGTCACTGGGAAAGGACACCACAAGATTGAACCCAAAGCTAAGCACTTCTCCCATTGCAAGAAAGATCAATCTAGTAGGCCAAACCAAACTGATAATTCGAAGAGACTTGCAAAGATAACCAATCATACATAAAAGAATTCAGAAGATTCAAATATTGTTCATAGATAAACTTGATCATAAACCCACAATTCATCGGTCTCAACAAACACATCGCAAAAGAAGATTACATCGAATAGATCTCCACGAGAGAGGGGGAGAACATTGTATTGAGATCCAAAAAGAGAGAGGAAGCCATCTAGCTAATAACTATGGACCCGAAGGTCTGAGGTAAACTACTCACACTTCATCGGAGAGGCTATGGTGTTGATGTAGAAGCCCTCCGTGATCGATGCCCCCTCCGGTGGAGCTCCGGAACAGGCCCCAAGATGGGATCTCGTGGGTACAGAAGGTTGCGGCGGTGGAATCAGGTTTTTGGCTCCGTATTTGATCGTTTGGGGGTACGTAGGTATATATAGGAGGAAGGAGTACGTCGGTGGAGCAACATGGGGCCCACGAGGGTGGAGGGCGCGCCTGGGGGGGGGGGGGTAGGCGCGCCCCCTACCTCGTGGCTTCCTGGTAGCTTTCTTGACGTAGGGTCCAAGTCCTCTGGATCATGTTCGTTCCGAAAATCACGTTCCGAAGGTTTCATTCCGTTTGGACTCCGTTTGATATTCCTTTTCTGCGAAACTCTGAAATAGGCAAAAACAGTAATTCTGGGCTGGGCCTCCGGTTAATAGGTTAGTCCCAAAAATAATATAAAAGTGAATAATAAAGCCCAATAATGTCCAAAACAGAAGATAATATAGCATGGAGCAATCAAAAATTATAGATACGTTAACGAAGTTCCATTAACCAAAAGAGGTGGTGAGCCAAACAAATCTATCATAGCATTATAAGAGTCAAAAGTATGGCTACCCAAGAAGTTCCCTCTGGTAATGGTGTCAAGAATATATCTATACCAAGGATTAGCGCCTACGTAAAAATTGCGGAGAAGAGCGGAAGTAGATTGCTTCCTGGTAGATCTATTTTGAGCATTGCAAATTCTATACCAAGCATCTTTTAAATTTTCTTCCTCCCTTTGTTTAAAATTGAGAACTTCATTTTTGGGAGACAACGGAGAAGATAAAGGACTAGCCATGACGACAAGGCAAGCAAAAGAAAAAGAGGCGAACGAAAAAGAGAGGCCGAATAAAACGGCAAGGGTGAAGTGGGGGAGAGGAAAACGAGAGGCAAATGGCAAATAATGTAATGCGGGAGATAAGGGTTTGTGATGGGTACTTGGTGTGTTTGACTTTTGCGTAGACCTCCCCGGCAACGGCGCCAGAAAAGAGCTTGATGTCTACTACGCAACCTTCTTCTTGTAGACGTTGTTGGGCCTCCAAGTGCAGAGGTTTGTAGGACAATAGCAAATTTCCCTCAAGTGGATGACCTAAGGTTTATCAATCCGTGGGAGGCGTAGGATGAAGATGGTCTCTCTCAAGCAACCCTGCAACCAAATAACAAAGAGTCTCTTGTGTCCCCAACACACCCAATACAATGGTAAATTGTATAGGTGCACTAGTTCGGCGAAGAGATGGTGATACAAGTGCAATATATGGATGGTAGATATAGGTTTTTGTAATCTGAAATTGTAAAAACAGCAAGGTAACTAATGATAAAAGTGAGCACAAACGGTATTGCAATGCTAGGAAACAAGGCCTAGGGTTCATACTTTCACTAGTGCAAGTTCTCTCAACAATAATAACATAATTGGATCATATAACTATCCCTCAACATGCAACAAAGAGTCACTCCAAAGCCACTAATAGCGGAGAACAAACGAAGAGATTATGGTAGGGTACGAAACCACCTCAAAGTTATCCTTTCTGATCGATCTATCATAGAGTTCGTACTAGAATAACACCTTAAGACACAAATCAACCAAAACCCTAATGTCACCTAGATATTCCAATGTCACCTCAAGTATCCGTGGGTATGATTATATGATATGCATCACACAATCTCAGATTCATCTATTCAACCAACACAAAGTACTTCAAAGAGTGCCCCAAAGTTTCTACCGGAGAGTCAAGACAAAAACGTGTGCCAACCCCTATGCATAGGTTCATGGGCGGAACCCGCAAGTTGATCACCAAAACATACATCAAGTGGATCACGTGATATCCCATTGTCACCACAGATAAGCACGGCAAGACATACATCAAGTGTTCTCAAATCCTTAAAGACTCAATCCGATAAGATAAATTCAAAGGGAAAAATCAATCCATTACAAGAGAGTAGAGGGGGAGAAACATCATAAGATCCAACTATAATAGCAAAGCTCGCGATACATCAAGATTGTACCACCTCAAGAACACGAGAGAGAGAGAGAGATCAAATACATAGCTATTGGTACATACCCTCAGCCCCAAGGGTGAACTACCCCCTCCTCGTCATGGAGAGCGCCGGGATGATGAAGATGGCCACTGGTGAGGGTTCCCCCCTCCGGCAGGGTGCCAGAACAGGGTCCCGATTGGTTTTTGGTGGCTACAGAGGCTTGCGGCGGCGGAAATCCCGATCTATTCTGTTCTCTGATGTTTTTAGGCGAAAGAAGCCGGTCAGGGGAGCCACGAGGGGCCCACGAGGGTGGAGGGCGCGCCCAGGGGGGTGGGTGCGCCCCCTGCCTCGTGCCTTCCTCGTTGCTTCCCTTACGTGCACTCCAAGTTCCCTGGATTGCTTCCGTTCCAAAAATAACTCTCCCGAAGGTTTCATTCCGTTTGGACTCCGTTTGATATTCCTTTTCTGCGAAACACTGAAACAAGGGAAAAACAGAAACTGACACTGGGCTCTGGGTTAATAAGTTAGTCCCAAAAATATTATAAAGGTGCATAGTAAAGCCCATTAAACATCCAAGATGGATAATATAATAGCATGAATGCTTCATAAATTATAGATACGTTGGAGACGTATCAGCATCCCCAAGCTTAATTCCTGCTCGTCCTCGAGTAGGTAAATGATAAAAGAAAGAATTTATGAAGTGTGAATGCTAGCAGGTGCATAAGTTTGATCAATGATAATTTCAATCACCTTTTCTAGCATCATTATATGTCATAACAGTAGCTCAACTCATAGAGCTTTGCATGATCAAGTAACAAACTATTCACATGTTAAAGTATAGATCATAAACTTTCTTGAAAACTAACAAACCGTGTTATTAGTCATCAAACAATTACAATTCATCTTATTTTCAGGAAGAGTCTATGTCAGAGCTTTGATTCCGCAAACTTCACATACTCAACTATCATTTAGTCTTCCATGATTGCTACCACTCAAAGCATATTTTTAGAACAAATAGTATTCATCGAACACAGAGAAAGATAGGGGCTTAATGTTTCGCCTCCCAACCTTTTACCTCAAGGGTAATGTCAACAATAATAATAATTCATGATCAAATATATTTGAATGGCCATATATGCTTAGATCTTTCCCCAACACATGATGCTTGCCAACTAAAGAGTAGGTTGGAATGAGAAGGAATACTACTGACTCTTGCATAAAAGTAAAAGATAGGCCCTTCGCAGAGGGAAGCAGGGATTTGCAGAGGTGCCAGAGCTCGAAGCTAAAACAGAGATGAAAATAATTTTGAGAGGTATGCTTTCATTGTCAACATAACGACCAAGAGTTCCCAATATCTCCCATACTAGATACATTATAGGCGGTTCCCACGCAGAAAGGTAAAGTTTTTACTCCCCCTCCACCAACATTCACACTCCACGGCTTGTCAGAAACAACAGATGCAACTATCAACATTCCTGGGGGAGTTTGTTTAAATTATTTGCAATTTTGTTTTTGATCTTTTGATGATAGGACTGGGCATCCCAGTTACCAGCCATTTTCTCGTGAATGATGAGCGGAGTCCACTCATCGTGAGAATAACCCACCTAGCATGGAAGATACTGACAACCCCTAGTCGCTACATGAGCGATTCGGGCATACAAAACAAATTATTATTTGAAGGTTTAGAGTTTGGCACATGCAAATTTACTTGGAACGGCAGGTAAATACCGCATACAGGTAGATATGGTGGACACTCATGGAAGAAACTTGGTTCAAGGAATTTGGATGCACAAGCAGTATTCCCGCTTAGTACAGATATTTTGGCTAGCAAAAGATTCTAAATAGCAAGCACCACATGTTATAGGATCCATAACAATATAACTTCTATACAAATATACCCAAGCATAACTCATTATGTTGTCTTCCTTGTCCAACTTCAACTAATTTGGTCAGGTTTGAAAATAATTAATGGGGCTCACAATCATAGAAGATGTCCAAGATAGTATATTTATATGTGTAATCTCTCTTCCTTCAATATTCTTTCATGAATTATTCAAGTGACCAATACAATGTTTGCTAACCCACAAAAACAAATTTACCACCTCTACTTCTTATATGTGAAGGCATTACTCCCCATGGGAAAGGCATATGAAACATATATAATTTCAGATTTATGACATTCAAATCATTCAACCATTTACTCATAGGATATAAGTGAAGCACACGAGTAAATGACAAACTACTCCAAAAAGATATGAGTGAAGATCAATGAGTAGTTAAATAATTATGTAGCTTTGTGAAGACTCTCTCTCATTTAAGAATTTCAGATCTTGGGATATTATTCAAACAGCAAGCAAACCAAAATAAAATAAAATGACGCTCCAAGCAAAACACATATCATGTGGTGAATAAAAATATAGCTCCAAGTAAAGTTACCGATGAACGAAGACGAAAGAGGGGATGCCTTCCGGGGCATCCCCAAGCTTAGGCTCTTGGTTATCCTTGAATATTACCTTGGGGTGCCTTGGGCATCCCCAAGCTTAGGCTCTTGCCACTCCTTATTCCATACTCCATCGAATCTTTACCCAAAACTTGAAAACTTCACAACACAAAACTCAACAAAAAAATCGTAAGCTCCGTTAGCGAAAGAAAACAAAACACCACTTCGAGGTACTGTAATGAACTCATTCTTTATTTGTATTGGTGTTAAACCTACTGTATTCCAACTTCTCTATGGTTTATAAACTCTTTTACTAGCCATAGATTCATTAAAATAAGCAAACAACACACGAAAAACAGAATCTGTCAAAAACAGAACAATCTGTAGTAATCTGTAACTAACGCAAACTTCTGGAACTCCAAAAATTCTAAAATAAATTGGTGGACCTGAGGAATTTGTCTAGTAATCATTTGCAAAAAGAATCAACTAAATAGCACTCTCCAGTAAAAAGTTTTAGCTAATTCTCGTGAGCGTCGCCTTTTTCGCCACGTATCGCGCGCGCGGCTGTTGCGGGATTTGACAGGATCGCCTGGACCCACGCGTCAACCACTCGGAAAAAATCTCATATAAGGCGCTGGCCTGGGGTTTTCGCACTGTGCGTTCCCATTCCTCTTCTTCCTCCTCAATTTTCTCCGCCACAGCCACCTCTGCCCTCAGCGCCGCCGCTCTGTTCGAGCCCCGCTCGCAGCGATGGGGAAGGAGAAGACGGTGGCCTTGGAGCGCGCGAAGAAGGCGACGGCGAAGGCGAAGGGGAAGAAGTCCAGCCGGGGCGGATCCTCGTCGAGGTCCGGCCTGCCGCGCGGCTGGATCCAGGGCGACTAGATTCGGTCGACAATCCGTCAGGACGACCTCGATGATCTGGCCGAGGGGGGACTGATCCCCCACGGATCCGCGCGGCTCCCGGAGGGCGAAACCGAGCCGCAGCCGCAGGAGGGTGAGTGCGTTCTCCTTGCCACCCACGTCGACCGCGGATTTTCTCTGCCTCCTCATCCTTTCTTCCGAGCTTTCTTGAACTTCTTTGGGGCACAACTCCACCATTTTTCCCCCAATACCATCGTGTACCTTGCTGCCTTCGTGTCTATGTGCGAGAATTTCTTGGGTTGTCGACCACACTGGGACCTCTTCAAGCACATTTTCACGTCTCGCTCTTAGTCAGTCAAGAAGGCCAATCCGAGTGATGAAAGAACGCAAGTGATCCAGATGTGTGGGGGTCTTGGGATTCAGATGAGGGGTAAAAGCTCTTTCCCAACCATGATCCTTCCTGAATCAGTCCGAGGGTGGCAGTCGACCTGGTTCTACTGCAAAGACCAGCCGACTCCAGGTCAGTCGACTGGACTTCCCCCCTTTTCCATGGCTCGAGTAGAGAAGCCCTCCGCCTTGAAAGTGACCCCAGAGGAGAAAGCGGAGGTGAAGGTGCTGGTAGAGCGAGTGGTCCAGCTCGTCCGCGATGGCGTGACCGGCATGGATCTGTTGGAGGTCTTCCTCAGACGCCGCATTCAGCCGCTTCAAGCTCATGACCATCCGATGTGGGTGTATTCGGGCATTGATGATTCCACTCGGATCCACCCAGAAGAGGTCGACGAGGATACAATGGAGAAGTGGTTGAAGGGTATCACTGGCCATGAGTTCGTACTAGAATAACACCTTAAGACACAAATCAACCAAAACCCTAATGTCACCTAGATACTCCATTGTCACCTTAAGTATCTGTGGGCATGATTATACGATATGCATCACACAATCTCGGATTCATCTATTCAACCAACACATAGAGCCCCAAAGTTTCTACCGGAGAGTCAAGACGAAAACGTGTGCCAACCCCTATGCATAGGTTCATCACCAAACCATACATCAAGTGGATCACGTGATATCCCATTGTCACCACAGATAAGCACGGCAAGACATACATCAAGTGTTCTCAAATCCTTAAAGACTCAATCCGATAAGGTAACTTCAAAGGGAAAACTCAATCCTTTACAAGAGAGTAGAGGGGGAGAAACATCATAAGATCCAACTATAATAGCAAAGATCGCGGTACATCAAGATCGTGCCGTATCAAGAACGCGCGAGAGAGAGATCAAACACATAGCTACTGGTACATACCCTCAGCCCTGAGGGTGAAGTACTCCCTCCTCGTCATGGAGAGCGCCGTGATGATGAAGATGGCCACCGGTGAGGGATCCCCTCCTCCGGCAGGGTGCCGGAACAGGGTCCCGATTGGTTTTTGGTGGCTACAGAGGCTTGCGGCGGCGGAACTCCCGATCTATTCTGTTCCTCGATCGTTTTAGGGTATATGGGTATATATAGGAGGAAGAAGTACGACAGGGGAGCTACGAGGGGCCCACGAGGGTGGAGGGCGCGCCCAGGGGGGTGGGCGCGCCCCCTGCCTCATGCCTTTCTCGTTGCTTTCTTGACGTGGACTCCAAGTCTCCCGGGTTGCTTTGCTTCCAAAAATAACTTCTCCAGAAGGTTTCATTCCGTTTCGACTCCGTTTGATATTCCTTTTGTTCGAAACACTGAAACAAGGGAAAAAACAGGAACTGGCACTGGGCTCTGGTTCAATAGGTTAGTCCCAAAAATAATATAAAAGTGTTTAATAAAGCCCATAAACATCCAAAACAGATAATATAATAGCATGGAACAATCAAAAATTATAGATACATTGGAGACGTATCAACATCCCCAAGCTTAATTCCTGCTCGTCCTCGAGTAGGTAAATGATAAAAACAGAATTTTTGATGTGGAATGCTACCTAACATATTTATCAATGTAATCTTCTTTATTGTGGCAAGAATATTCAGATCCATAAGATTCAAGACAAAAGTTTAATATTGACATGAAAATAATAATACTTCAAGCACACTAACTAAACAATTATGTCTTCTTAAAATAACATGGCCAAAGAAAGTTATCCCTACAAAATCATATAGTCTGGCTATGCTCTATCTTCACCACACAAAGTATTTAAATCATGCACAACCCCGATGACAAGCCAAGCAATTGTTTCATACTTTTGGTGTTCTCAAACTTTCTCAATCTTCACGCAATACATGAGCGTGAGCCATGGACATAGCACTATATGTGGAATAGAATGGTGGTTGTGGAGAAGACAAAAAGGAGGAGAAGATAGTCTCACATCAACTAGGTGTATCAACGGGCTATGGAGATGCCCATCAATAGATATCAATGTGAGTGAGTAGGGATTGCCATGCAACGGATGCACTAGAGCTATAAGTATATGAAAGCTCAACAAAAGAAACTAAGTGGGTGTGCATCCAACTCACTTGCTCACGAAGACCTAGGGCATTTTGAGGAAGCCCATCATCGGAATATACAAGCCAAGTTCTATAATGAAAAATTCCCACTAGTATATGAAAGTGATATCATAGGAGACTCTCTATCATGAAGATCATGGTGCTACTTTGAAGCACAAGTGTGGTAAGAGGATAGTAACATTGTCCCTTCTCTCTTTTTCTCTCATTTTTTTATTTGGGCCTTTTTTATGGCCTCTTATTTTCCGTCTGGAGTCTCATCCCGACTTGTGGGGGAATCTTAGTCTCCATCATCCTTTTCCTCACTTGGGACAATGCTCTAAAAATGATGATCGTCACACTTTTATTTTCTTACAACTCAACAATTACAACTCGATACTTAGAACAAGATATGACTCTATATGAATGCCTCCGGCGGTGTACCGGGATATGCAATGAATCAAGAGTGACATGTATGAAAGAATTATGAACGGTGGCTTTGCCACAAATACGATGTCAACTACATGACCATGCAAAGCAATATGACAATGATTGAGCGTGTCATAATAAACGGAACGGTGGAAAGTTGCATGGCAATATATCTCGGAATGGCTATGGAAATGCCATGATAGGTAGGTATGGTGGCTGTTTTGAGGAAGGTTTATGGTGGGTGTATGATACCGGCGAAAAGTGCGCGGTATTAGAGAGGCTAGCAATGGTGGGAGGAAGAAGGGTGTGTATAGTCCATGGACTCAACAATAGTCATAAATAACTCACATACTTATTGCAAAAATCTATTAGTTATCGAAACAAAGTACTACGCGCATGCTCCTAGGGGGATAGATTGGTAGGAAAATACCATCGCTCGTCCCCGACCGCCACTCATAAGGAGGACAATCGATAAATAAATCATGCTCCGACTTCATCACATAACGGTTCACCATACGTGCATGCTACGGGAATCACAAACTTTAACACAAGTATCTCTCAAATTCACAACTACTCAACTAGCATGACTCTAATATCACCATCTTCATATCTCAAAACAATCATCAAGTATCAAACCTCTCATAGTATTCAATGCACTTTATATGAAAGTTTTTATTATACCCATCTTGGATGCCCATCATATTAGGACTAAATTCATAACCAAAGAAAATTACCATGCTGTTCTAAAGACTCTCAAAATAGTATAAGTGAAGCATGAGATTTCATCTATTTCTTCAAAATAAAACTACCATCGTGCTCTAAAAGATATAAGTGAAGCACTAGAGCAAACAACAAACTATTCCAAAAGATATGAGTGAAGATCAATGAGTAGTTGAATAATTATGTAACTATGTGAAGACTCTCTAACATTTAAGAATTTAAGATCTTGGTACTTTATTCATACAGCAAGCAAATCTAAAGAAAATAAAATGACGCTCCAAGCAAAACACATATCATGTGGTGAATAAAAATATAGCTCCAAGTAAAGTTACCGATGAACGAAGACGAAAGAGGGGATGCCTTCCGGGGCATCCCCAAGCTTAGACGCTTGGTTATCCTTGAATATTACCTTGGGGTGCCTTGGGAATCCCCAAGATTAGGCTCTTGCCACTCCTTATTCCATAGTCCATCGAATCTTTACCCAAAACTTGAAAACTTCACAACACAAAACTTAAACAGAAAACTCGTGAGCTCCGTTAGCGAAAGAAAACAAAACACCACTTCAAGGTACTGTAATGAACTCATTATTTATTTATATTGGTGTTAATCCTACTGTATTCCAACTTCTCTATGGTTTATAAACTATTTTACTAGCCATAGATTCATCAAAATAAGCAAGCAACACAATGAAAACAGAATCTGTCAAAAACAGAACAGTCTGTAGTAATCTGTAACTAACACAAACTTCTGGAACTCCAAAAATTCTAATAAATTGGTGGACCTGAGGAATTTGTCTAGTAATCATCTGCAAAAAGAATCAACTAAATATAACTCTCCAGTAAAAAGTTTTAGCTAATCTCGTGAGTGCTAAAGTTTCTGTTTTTTACAGCATGATCATAAAGACTTCACCCAAGTCTTTCCAAAGGTTCTACTTGGCACAAACACTAACTAAAACACAAAACCACATCTAAACAGAAGCTAGATGGATTATTTATTCCTAAACAGAACCAAAAAGCAAGAAACTAAAATAAAATTGGGTTGCCTCCCAACAAGCGCTAACGTTTAACGCCTCTAGCTAGGCATGATGATTTCAATGATGCTCACATAAAAGATAGGAATTGAAACATAAAGAGAGCATCATGAAGAATATGACTAGCTCATTTAAGTCTAACCCACTTCCTATGCATAGGGATTTTGTGAGAAAACAACTTATGGGAACAATAATCAACTAGCATAGGAAGGCAAAACAAGCATAACTTTAAGACTTTAAGCACATATAGAGGAAACTTGATATTATTGCAATTCCTACAAGCATACATCCCTCCCTCATAATAACTTTCAGTAGCATCATGAATAAATTCAACAATATAACCAGAACCTAAAGCATTCTTTTCATGATCTACAAGCATAGAAAATTTACTACTCTCCACACAAGCAAAATTCTTCTCATTCGGAATAGTGGGAGTAAACTCAACAAAACAACTATCATGTGACTGAAAATTAAGATCAAGATGACAAGTTTCATGGTTATCATTATTCTTTATAGCATACGTGTCATCACAATAATCATCATAGATAGGAGGCATGCTTTCATCATAATAAATTTGCTCATCAAAACTTGGGGGACAAAAAATATCATCTTCATCAAACATAGCTTCCCCAAGCTTGTGGCTTTGAATATCACTAGCATCATGGATATTCAAGGAATTCATACTAACAACATTGCAATCATGCTCATCATTCAAAGATTTAGTGCCAAACATTTTAATGCATTCTTCTTCTAACACTTTGGCACAATTTTCCTTTCCATCATACTCACGAAAATATTAAAAGGATGAAGCGTATTAGGCAAACTCAATTCCATTTTTTGTAGTTTTCTTTTATGAACTAAACTAGTGAAAAAAACAAGAAACTAAAAGATTCGATTGCAAGATCTAAAGATATACCTTCAAGCACTCACCTCCCCGGCAACGGCGCCAGAAAAGAGCTTAGTTGATGGGGTGTGAGTGCCGCTTACCTAGCCTCCCCGGCAACGGCGCCAGAAAAGAGCTTGCTGTCTACTACACAACCTTCTTCTTGTAGACGTTGTTGGGCCTCCAAGTGCAGAGGTTTGTAGGACAGTAGAAAATTTCCCTCAAGTGGATGACCTAAGGTTTATCAATCCATGGGAGGCGTAGGTTGAAGATGGTCTCTCTCAAGCAACCCTGCAACCAAATAACAAAGAGTCTCTTGTGTCCCCAACACACCCAATACAATGGTGAATTGTATAGGTGCACTAGTTCGGCGAAGAGATGGTGATAGAAGTGCAATATGGATGGTAGATATAGGTTTTTGTAATCTGAAATTATAAAAACAGCAAGGTAACAAGTGGTAAAAGTGAGCGTAAACGGTATTGCAATGCTAGGAAACAAGGCCTAGGGTTCATACTTTCACTAGTGCAAGTTCTCTCAACAATAATAACATAATTAGATCATATAACTATCCCTCAACATGCAAAAAAGAGTCACTCCAAAGACACTAATAGCGGAGAACAAACGAAGAGATTATGGTAGGGTACGAAACCACCTCAAAGTTACTCTTTTTGCTCGATCTATTCAAGAGTCCGTAGTAAAATAACACGAAGCTATTCTTTCCATTCAATCTATCATAGAGTTCGTACTAGAATAACACCTTAAGACACAAATCAACCAAAACGCTAATGTCACCTAGATACTCCATTGTCACCTCAAGTATCTATGGGTATGATTATACGATATCACACAATCTCAGATTCATCTATTCAACCAACACATAGAACCTCAAAGAGTGCCCCAAAGTTTCTACCGGAGAGTCAAGACGAAAACATGTGCCAACCCCTATGCATAGGTTCACGGGCGGAACCCGCAAGTTGATCACCAAAACATACATCAAGTGGATCACGTGATATCCCATTGTCACCACAGATAAGCACGGCAAGACATACATCAAGTGTTCTCAAATCCTTAAAGACTCAATCCGATAAGGTAACTTCAAAGGGAAAACTCAATCCTTTACAAGAGAGTAGAGGGGGAGAAACATCATAAGATCCAACTATAATAGCAAAGCTCGCGGTACATCAAGATCGTGCCGTATCAAGAACACGAGAGAGAGAGAGAGAGATCAAACACATAGCTACTGGTACATACCCTCAGCCCTGAGGGTGAACTACTCCCTCCTCGTCATGGAGAGCGCCGGGATGATGAATATGGCCACCGGTGAGGGATCCCCCCCTCCGGCAGGGTGCCGAAACAGGGTCCCGATTGATTTTTGGTGGCTACAGAGGCTTGCGGCGGCGGAACTCCCGATCTATTCTGTTCCTCGATCATTTTAGGGTATATGCACTACAAAAAAAGACATATCCGTGACATTTTGGGCCGAATGATTTTTTTTCTGTCATACATATGACACTTCTATGACGATAATTGTGACAAAACCCGGTATCATCATAGATGTGGTGGGCTCCTACTTCTATGTCAAAAAATCATGACAGAAAATGGGCTTTTCGTCCTGGGCAGGCCGGAGACGCAGCTGCATGACATTCTTTGGGCCGTCCATGACGGAAAAAACCGTGGTAGAAGCGAGGGCGAGGAAAATTTTGGGGAGTTCCCGGTTACGGTGGGAGGTCGGGGGCCGAGCGATGCGCGTTTCTCTCGTACACGTACACGCGTGTGTGCGAGGCGTTGGCTCTAACTGAACCCGAGCGAGGCGTTGGGCTCTAACTGAACCCGAGTGATTGCACTGCAGGCTACGCGTTATTGAACCCGAGCGATCGATCGATGGCTGTTAACTGAACCCGATCGAGCGATTCCTTCGCTACTGCTGCTAACTGAAGCCAATCGATGCTGCCTCTAGATGAACAGTGAGCGTTGCTGGGGGGGTTTGGATGAACAGTTCCCGGTGGGGGTGGATGAACAGGACCCCGTGGTGTTGCCTCTGGATGAACAGGACCCTGATCGATCGAGCCGGTTGGGGATGGATGAAGAGGACCCCGTGGAGGGCAGGATGAACAGGACCACCCCATGGAGGGCAGAATGAACAGTAGATGGTGGAGGGCTGGATGAACAGTAGCCCGTGGAGGGGTGGTTGAACAGGAGCCCGTGGAGAGGGCTAGTTGAATAGTAGCCGGTGGAGTAGCGCGTGGTGGAGGATGGATGAACAGGAGCCCGTGGATGAACAGTCGCAGGTGGAGGCTGGAGGAGGTCGACGGTGGATGAACAGTAGCCCGTGGAGGCGGGAGGGGGTCGACGGTGGAGATGAACAGTGTCCCGTGGAGTCCCGTTTTGCGGTACGCCACACCCCTCCCGATGAACAGGACCCCCGTTTTGACCGTAGCGCTCCAACACAAGTCCGTTTCCTCCGTTTTGCGGTACGCCACACCCCTCCCGATCAACTGGACCCCCGTTTCGACCGTAGGAGGTCCGTTTCCTCCGTTTTGCGGTACGCCAGACCCCTCCTGATGAACAGGATCCTGTTTCAAATGTGGCCGGTCGAACACAAGGCCGTTTCCTCCGTTCTGCAGTACGCCAGGCCTCGTTTCCATTGGCTGTTCCGTCCAAGCCCTCCCGATGAACACGACGACGCATTCCGTTCCGACCCAGCCGGTTGGCTCCCCATGAACACGACGACGACGCTGTTTCTCCGTTCCGACCTAGCCATGTACACGAGCCCTGGCCGTACGTATGCGCGAGTAGGCGTTCGAGACCCTGCCCGTATGTACGTACGTGGCCGTATTTTCTTTCTTGCACACTGGCCGCTGTACGTACGTGTACATGCTACGTGCGCGCCTCTACTACGACACGTGCGCGCCTCTACATCGACCAGTATGTACGTACACGTTCGCGACCAGAATGACAATGCTACGTACGCTTAGACCAGGCGGGTCCCGACTGTCAGGCACTTCCTTGCCTGCGAAGATGTAGCTGGTGGGTCCCAGCAGTCAGGGGGGCGAATCGTTTTTTTCCCGGACGCACTTCCTTGCGTGCGAAGATGTAGCTGGTGGGTCCCAGCAGTCAGGGGGAAACATTTTTTCACGAAATATAGTGGCCCGTCCGGTGGGTCCCAGCTGTCAGGTGGAGGAATCATTATTTTCCGCGTAATAAGGAGGCAAATCCTTGCTGCGGCCGTGGACCCAGCTGTCAGCCTCTCCACGTACAGTCCACGTCCGATGGAAGTCGTTCCTTGACCACGTTGACCACGCCGCGCCGAGAGCACCAGGGTGGTAGACGACGGCGAGGCCTAGGAAGGGGACGACGGGGAGCCGGGGAAGACGCGGCAGTGGAAGACCACGCGGAGACGAGTACGAGGGTTCACTGGTTCGGCTGCGGTGTGAGGCTGCCGTCGCCGCAGAGCCTGGCCAGCGGTGGGAATAGTAGGGGGCGGTGAGGCCTCCGCGGCAGCACAGCCGGCCACGGGAGGCAGGAGCATGCGGCACGACCGGCGCTGCTTTGGGCGGCTGGAGCAAGAAGACCAGAGGTTGAAGAAGCACTATGGCCGTTGGATGGACATCGTACGGTCACTGGAGCTAGAACCGTTCATATTGACTAAGTTGACAAAGGCCCCCGTCCCAGTCAACTTAGTAGGCCCACAAGTCAGCCTCCCACTATGGTGGGTCCCAGCTAGCAGGGGGAGTATTCATTTTTTTGTGAGTAATAAGGAGGCACTTCCTTGCATGCGAAGATATAGTTGGTGGGTCCGAGCTGTCAGCGGCGGTAACATTTTTTTCGCGAAATACAGAGGCCCTTTCGGTGGGTCCCTGATGTCAGGTGGAGGAATCATTATTTTGCGCGTAATAAGGAGGCATTTCCTTGCGTGCGGCCGTGGACCCAGCTGTCGGCCTCTCCACGTACAGTCCACTTCAGATGCATGTCGGTCGTTGACCACGTTGACCAGGCCGCGCCGAGAGCACCAGGGCGGTGGACGACGGCGAGGCCTAGGAAGGGAACAACACGGAGGCAGGGAAGACTCGACAGTTGTTTCCCACGCGAAAGGGAGTACGACTGTACGAGGGTTTACTGGTTCGTCTGCCGTCGCCGGAGAATAACAGCAGGTGTGGGTGAGTAGAGGGATGGCTAGGCCAGCGATGGGAGTACGGTGGGGCGGTGAGGCCTGCGCGGCAGCAGAGCCGGCCGCGGGGAGGAGGGAGCATGCAGTCCCGCCGGCGCTTGTTTGAGCGGCTGGAGCAGGAAGAGCAGAGATTGAAGAAGCACGACGGCCGTTGGATGGCCATCCAACAGTCACTGCTTGTGCGTCAACCTTTTTTTAGGAAAGCCTCAAATCTGTGGAAAACAGCATACAACCCATCTGCCATTATTTCTAATAATTTACAGCCCATTTGCTAATTATTAAGGTTTTTTTGAGCCCATATTCTTTTTGTTAGCATTACAGCCCATATTGTGGCCACGGTTAAAAAATTATACGAAATTTTGCATATTTCGGTGCGGTCCGAACTGTTTTTAATCCCGAAATTTCGACTCACATTCAAACTGATTTTAAAAATAAATGTATATCAATATAAAATCCAACAAATTCTCCACGCATAAAAATTAATGTAATTTAAAATCTCGAAATGAAAAAAAAGATATTTGAAACTAATTGCCGGTTTGATGTGTTTTAAAAATGTACATCCCATTTCTCATTACTGATGGGCCATTTTCTCGGCTAGCCGAATGAAAGCTCTCCTCGTCTTGAAAGATTTGCAGCCCAACAGGCCTGACAAAGCGAATTACTTGGCAAATCACAAAAAAAACTGGGCTGTGGCCGTGGACCCAGCTGTCAGCCTCTCCACGTACAGTACTCTTCCGATGGAAGTCGTTCCTTGACCACGTTGACCACGTCGCGCGGAGAGCACCACGGCGGTGGATGACGGCGAGGCCTAGGAAGGGGTCGATGCGGAGCTGGGGAAGATGCGGCAGTGGAAGCCCACGCGGAGAGGAGTACGAGGGTTCACTGGTTCGGCTGCGGTGTGAGGCTGCCGTCGCCGCAGGGCCTGTACAGCGGTGGGAATAGTAGGGGGCGGTGAGGCCTCCGCGGCAGCACAGCCGGCCACGGGAGGCAGGAGCATGCGGCATGACCAGCGCTGCTTTGGGCGGCTGGAGCAAGAAGACCAGAGGTTGAAGAAGCACTACGGCCGTTGGATGGACATCGTACGGTCACTGGAGCTAGAACCGTGCATATTGACTAAAGTTGACAAAGGCCCCCATCCCAGTCAACTTAGTAGGCCCACAAGTCAGCCTCCCACCATGGTGGGTCCCAGCTAGCATGGGGAGTATTCATTTTTTTTGTGCGTAATAAGGAGGCACTTCCTTGCGTGCGAAGATATAGCTGGTGGGTCCGAGCTGTCAGCGGCGGTAACATTTTTTTTCGCGAAATACAGAGGCCCTTTCGGTGGGTCCCTGATGTCAGGTGGAGGAATCATTATTTTGCGCATAATAAGGAGGCATTTCCTTGCGTGCGGCCGCGAACCCAGCTGTCGGCCTCTCCACGTACAGTCCACTTCAGATGCATGTCGGTCGTTGACCACGTTGACCAGGACGCGCCGAGAGCACCAGGGCGGTGGACGATGGCGAGGCCTAGGAAGGGAACGACACGGAGGCAGGAAAGACTCGGCAGTTGTTTCCCATGCGGAGGGGAGTACGACTGTACGAGGGTTTACTGGTTCGTCTGCCGTCGCCGGAGAATAACAGCAGGTGTGGGTGAGTAGAGGGATGGCTAGGCCAGCGATGGGAGTACGGTGGGGCGGTGAGGCCTGCGCGGCAGCAGAGCCGGCCGCGGGGAGGAGGGAGCAGGTAGTCCCGCCGGCGCTTGTTTGAGCGGCTGGAGCAAGAAGAGCATAGATTGAAGAAGCACGATGGCCGTTGGATGGCCATCCAACAGTCACTGCTTGTGCGTCAACCTTTTTTTAGGAAAGCCTCAAATCTATGGAAAACAGCATACAACCCATCTGGCATTATTTCTAATAATTTACAGCCCATTTGCTAATTATTAAGGTTTTTTTGGAGCCCATATTCTTTTTGTTAGCATTATAGCCCATATTGTGGCCACGGTTAAAAAATTATACGAAATTTTGCATATTTCGGTGCGGTCCGAACTGTTTTTAATCCCGAAATTTCGACTCACATTCAAACTGATTTTAAAAATAAATGTATATCAATATAAAATCCAACAAATTCTCCATGCATAAAAATTAATGTAATTTAAAATCTTGAAATGTAAAAAAGATATTTGAAACTAATTGCGGGTTTGATGTGTTTTAAAAATGTACAACCCATTTCTCATTACTGATGGGCCATTTTCTCGGCCAGCCGAATGAAAGCTCTCCTCGTCTTGAAAGATTTGCAGCCCAACAGGCCTCACAAAGCGACTTACTTGGCCAATCACAAAAAAACTGGGTTGTGGCCGTGGACCCAGCTGTCAGCCTCTCCATGTACAATACTCTTCCGATGGAAGTCGTTCCTTGACCACGTTGACCACACCGCGCGGAGAGCACCACGGTGGTGGACGATGGCGAGGCCTAGGAAGGGGACGACGCGGAGCCGGGGAAGACGCGGCAGTGGAAGCCCGCGCGGAGAGGAGTATGAGGGTTCACTGGTTCGGCTGCGGTGTGAGGCTGCCGTCGCCGCAGGGCCTGGCCAACGGTGGGAATAGTAGGGGGCGGTGAGGCCTCCGCGGCAGCACAGCCGGCCACGGGAGGCAGGAGCATGCGGCACGACCGGTGCTGCTTTGGGCGGCTGGAGCAAGAAGACCAGAGGTTGAAGAAGCACTACGGCCGTTGGATGGACATCGTACGGTCACTGGAGCTAGAATCGTTCATATTGACTAAGTTGACAAAGCCCTTCGTCCCCGTCAACTTAGTAGGCGCACAAGTCAGCCTCCCACCAAGGTGGGTCCCAGCTAGCCGGGGGAGTATTCATTTTTTTTTGCGTAATAAGGAGGCACTTCCGGTGGGTCCGAGCTGACAGCGGGGGGAAAGTTTTTTTCGCGAAATACGGTGGCCCGTCAGGTGGGTCCCAGCAGTCAGGGGGCAAACATTTTTTTCGCAAAATACGGTGGCCTGTCCAGTGGGTCCCTGCGGTCAGTTGGAGGAATCATTATTTTCCGCATAATAAGGAGGCACTTACTTGCTGCGGCCGTGGACCCAGCTGAGACTCTCCACGTACAGTATACTTCCGATGGAAGTCGTTCCTTGACCACGTTGACCTCGCTGCGTTCCATTGCATGCATGCGTCCATGGGCGTGGTGCGTCCCCACTGTCAACCTCTCACGTACAGTCATCTTCCGGTGACTCTCGGTTGTTGACCACACCGTGACGAGCGCACCCAGACTGGAATGACCCGGAGATGGGGAAGACGGGGCAGTGGAGTCGCAGATGGAGAGGAGTGGGAAACTTCACTGGTTCGGGTGCGCGGCAGCACAGCCGCGGTGCCGCCCACGGGAGACAGGAGCAAGAACAAAGGTTGAAGAAGGAGCACAGCTGTTGGATTAACATCCAACGGTCCAGCTGCTAGAATCATTTGTTGATTAAGTTGACAAAGCCGTGCGTACACGTCCGCTTAGTAGGCCCACAAGTCAGTCACCAAATCTGACGGGTCCCAGCTGTCAACGGGATGAATAATTTTTTCGCAAAACAAGGAGGCACTTCCTTCTGTCCGAAGATACAGCCGGTGGGTCCCAGTTGTCAGGTGGAGGAAACATTTTTTTCAGCTTAATAAGGAGGAACTTTCCTTGCGTGCGACCATGGACCTCGTGGGTCCCAGCCGTCGGGCTCTCCACGTACAGTCCTCTTCCGATGACTCTCGTTTGTTGACCACGCCACACCGAACGCAGCGAGACGGTGGACGACGGCGAGGCCCCGGACGGGAACGACTCGGAGATGGGAAAACGCGGTAGTGGAGTCGCAGATTGAGAGGAGGAGAAGGGTTATAACTGGTTCTGTTGCAGCGTGGGGCTGTAGTCTGTGGAGAATAACATGAGGTGTCGAGGGGTGGAGGGATAGCCTGGCCGGTGGTGGGGTAGCGCTTCACAGCGATGCGTGCTAAGCAGAGCCGCTAGCCGCCGGAGGCCGGACCAGGTGGTCCCGGCGACGCTGGAGGAAGAAGACGAGAGATTGAAGGTGCATGCCGGCCGTTGGATATAAATCCAATGGCTGTGGATGACACAATCATTTGTTGACCAAGTTGACAACGCCCTGCGTAGGCTTCGACCTATTGGCCCACATGTCAGCCTGCAAAAATGTGGCATATATTTAACCCATGTTTTCTAGAATGTACAGTCCATTTGCTGGGCTGGGTGAACAAATAATTTCGCGTTAATCAGGCCCATTTATATTTTCTAAGAAAACCCAACCCATTTGCACTTCCTTGAAATACACGTATTAGGTGGGCTCGTTATATATATAATGTTATGTTAGAAGGAGCAATTAATATCAAAGAATAAACCGGAGAGGCACATTATATATATATAATTAAGAAATTAGCGAGTTATTGCTCAAAATAAAAATGAGCACGTTATTATTAAATTGGTCCTTAAAATCTTCACAAGCTTTTGTACGCAATCACTAGGATTTTCCTTGCCTGTGAGTCAAAAACAACCAGGATTTTCCTTGTCAACTTCTGTTAAACATTTACTTTTATAAGTTAATAACACGTGGGATGTTTTTATAATGTATATATAAGTCTCTATAAAATACACGATAATAGTAATAATATAAATATATATAATGTGGTTAGAAGGGAAAACATAAATTGGACACATCATTACTTTTATAAGAGACCTGCGTTTTATACCCCACAGTAGGCATACTAACAAGTTCACACACAAATACAACAGAAAAGGTAAACATTCATATCAAACTCAGGTTCACAGGACACGTTCATATTCATAGCCAACATTCACTATCAACAACTCAAAAGATTCATATATACACAAGCTCAGCATATCTATGCATCCAAATGATTGATAGATCACACGACAATATTCATACATAATTCACAAAAAGATTCAGATATACACATGTTCAGTATGTTTATGCATCCAAATGATTGAGATCACAGCCAATATGATCCATGGACTAACTTTAATTACCTAGGGTACAGACTGGTAAATGGTGTTCAATCGGAGGTACTTCTTGCTAAAATTAGTTCTTGTACGAGTAAACTTTCGAGTACATAAGAGGCAGCACAGACAATCTGAAATTTGCTTGTAGGTTTATCCTCAAATAGTGGCCTCGTGCCGAGGGAGGTTTGAGCAACTTGGCCACTATTTTCATCCAACTAGTTTACTGGCTCATCTTGGTCCTGTATCTCGCCAAAATTCTACATTGCAAATGAGAAAGGAGGCGGTTGAGAAAATGAACCACCCAAATTTTTTGTGCAGTTCAACTGAAATGGAGCATCCTTGGCGTGCAGACTGATTAAGTGCTAGATGAATATACGCGTCAACCAACTTGTCTGGAATCTTTAGACTCCATGCCATATAGTTCGCTACCATATGTGCCGATAACCAAAAGGCACAAGTTGGGACCAAAGACTGGACTGCGTTTTTCTGGGCTATGCACCAAGCAATATGTTTGGCGTTCACTCTCCTAATACTTGGAGTTTGACAATTGGTTGATGCCTGTTGATACTCGAATGAATATAGGCACTTCTTGTCAACATCGATGCTTGTCTGGGTGAACTTTGGAGTACATAGCAGCAGCATAAGTACTTGTCCATCTGATCATTTTGTGCAGTTCTACTGAAATCACCCGATGTAATGATTTGCTTGCGAGTTCAGGCTCCAAATTACTCATTTATGAAATCGGCAAACAGTAGCACAATACCAAATTACCAATACATATGACAGGCACAATAATCAGGATAAAGACCAGTACCAACCTGTGTGAGGTAGCATATCAATTACTATTTCCTTTGACTGGAAGCCGAGATAAGCCAAGCGACTGACAGCAAAGGAAGAAAGCAAGCGGAGATTAGCGACTGACAGGAAAGGACGGAAGCTGTCGAGGCAATGAAGCACCCAAAGTTTTTGTGCAGTTCCACCAAAATCGAGCATCCCTGTTGGCACATATATTGAGAGAGTGAGATTACTGTAATAGTGGGACTAGTTGATGAAACATACACTAACAAATAGAAGCACCCTCATTATCTTAATGGGTAAAGTTAGCAACATAGTAGTCTTGCTTAAAGAGAGGTATTAGTTTATTTAATCAATGCCAATTAGCTCAACTCAACACTCAAAGCATTGCCATTTATCATAGGTTGCAAAACTTTAACGTGCAAAGATAAAGGAGTTTCTCATGACAGTAGCACGATAAAAATAGAGATGACAGCAAACTAATATCGATGAAGGCCTTAGGCCTGTACCAACCTGAGAAAAAAAGCTTATTCATGTAGTCCCATAAGAGATGATAAAGCACTCACTGGAATCACACAATAGTATATATTTTTGTGCACTTCAAATGTATGGTTGAAATCACTCTTGTTTACCAGTGCTGAGATTATATCGAAAGATTATCAAGAACTTCCAGCAGAGTTAAAGCACTGGCTGGGATACAGTTCATTGTATTGTCTTGTGTAGTTCCACTAAAATGTACGATTGGCACAACATGATCCCTGTTTGCACAAGTAGGAATAAGGTGAAACCTTCATTAGCTTAGTGAGAAAGGATAGGAAGACATTAGCATATTACTCAAACAGTAGCATCAAATTCATGATGGACAATACGCAAAACATTGCCTCATTGAACCAATGGCAATAAATTGACATGCAAAACAATAGGACTATTATGTCATGACACTAATAATATTCCCTCCCTGCTCCACCACATGATTCACCTCCATAGACAAACATACACACGTACATGATTCAGCATAGGGTCCTACTAAAGATTTGTTTAACTCCAACAGGAAAATTAGGCAGTAATAAATTAGTGGTACTTAAGTACTCCTAATTAATTAAGTGAGACAACAGAAGTGGAAGGGCTCCCTGGAGGATCGTCTCACATGTAAGGTAGTCGTTGTCGGAGCCCTTGAATGGCCTCGACTGAGGCCTCTGGCTTCAGCAAGATCGTCTTGGCACTGTTTCTTCTTCTTCTTCTTCTTCCTCTTCATGCTCTGTTTCTCTTTCTCCTCACCAGTTGGTGAAACCAAGTACATGATTGGCCTTCTAATTCAGAATTGGTTTTGTTAGTGAGGGAGTACAAGTGTACTAGTAAAAAACAGCATTATTTTCTCATGGCAGTCGGAAAATAGAGATGAACACATGCATTAAATATCATTCTTACCTAAAGGAAGGTTATGGCGCCAATATGGATGATGAGGATTGGAACACATATCTCCCTTTGTGCAGTTCCAGCAAAATGAACCAACTGTTCCATTCTGACATTCCAGTTAAACAACACAAAAGTCACTTCTGAACGGAGGGTGCACCAGCAGTCCAGTACCATGTACGTAAACAGGGGCATAAAGTGGTGATTCATAGTTTGTTGCCCCGAGAAACAAACATCCAAGAAACATATCTGGGTTGGTCCCATTTTTGTTCACTCTAGCCACCTACTCCTATGTGTGGATAGCAAATCTAGTCCTGGTCATACCACTGTATACATCGTTACCCCTATATTTCCCTTTTCGACCAAGAGACCGGTTGGATGACCAGTCTGTACTACTTTCACTCCCTTTCCTTCCTGTTTGTACCAAGTCTGATGTAATCCCTCCGTTCGGAATTACTTGTCGCAGAAATGGATGTATCTAGATGTATTTTATTTCTAGATACATCCATTTTCGAGACAAGTAATTCTGAACGGAGGGAGTACATACTAAATTCCCCCACCCCCACTTTATTTCTTGTTTGAACCAAGTACTCCCTCTGTCCGGAATTACTTTTCATCAAAATGGATGTGTCTAGAACTAAAATACATCTAGATACATCCATTTCAATGACAAGTATTTTCGGACGGAGGAAGTACAAGATTCGACACCATGAAGTAGCTTTACCTCTAACAATAGAAGAAAAAAAATATGTGACATTTGACCATCCGATCGAGAGGGGCTGAGAGGTAGAAAATGATGCACATGCAGCAACGTAGTGAGCTGGGTAAGTAGAGCTAAGGCGGTTTCGAAAGAAGATATACCTGAAGGTCGTCGGGATGTGGATGGGTGGGCGGCGGGAGTCCGGATCCGCCCACAGGCAACGACGAAGGGATCGGAGGACCTCCCACGCCGGCGCTCGGCCAGAGATAACGGTGCGGCCGGCAGTGGGTCTTCTCCCTCGCTGTCGACGACGGCCTAAACGCTGCCCCTCCTCCCCTTCACCGGCGGAGGGGGATACGTCCGGATCTGTAACCAGCGGTGAGGATAGAAAGCCAGTGTTTTTTGAAGGGAGAAAGACAGTGTTACTACCCCTATCTTGTTTAGATCTGGAGAGGATGAGAGTGTGTGAATAGAGCAACCCTAGCAAGCAAGCGGAGGCTTCGGCTTATATATACGTAGTGGGGTAGTTTTCCTTTTTCACTCCATCAAAACAATCGTTTAAAATTGTGTACTACTACATGCCAGGTCGCGGTTTTTTTAGTTGTTGATTGTTTTTTGAGATAGCTACCCGCTTGTTCCAAGTGGTGTTATGGTGTGCCAGGTCGCACTTTGTATCATTCAAGTCTGGTACTACAAGTCCCTCCATTAAATGAACAACCAACCCCTCGTAAAAATTGTGAACAAGCCCACGGCTAAAATTAGCAGAAACGTGGGTTTCCCCAACATGCATTATTATTTATATTTTCTACTCCCTCCGTTCCTAAATATAAGTCTTTTTTATAAGCCACACCTAAGACAAGATTTTTTTTATTAGCAATGAACCCCACATGTCATAGACACAAAAATTGTGGCAAGATTCCCTTAGGCAAGCCAAAGTGTGTCTAGCAATTTGAGCAACTCAGGTTAGGCAAGTGTGGCAAGTGTGGGAAAAATAATGTGGCAACATAAGACAAACATAGTCACAATCCAAACAACCCCGTAATTTTTTGTGACATGCATGAAAATTTGGTTAGTTAAATTTATAGTCAAAATTTGGCAAGGTGCATCAAATCAACACATGCAAGTATCAAAAGGAAAGTCACGGCATGCATGCATGCGTTGTACTCCCTCCGTTTCCAAATATAAGTCTTTTTAGAGATTGCAACAAGTGACTACATACGAAGCAGAATATGTCTACTCCTACATACGAAGTAGCCCATTTTAAATGTGTAAAAAGACTTATATCGAGTGCAGTGCTTTGATGTGTCGCGTCAACTCGTACAAGACCGAGAAATTTGATTACTACAACGCCCTCTCCCTCGCGGACTGAGCTCCGGTGCCTTAACTGCACTTGCCTTTGGCTGCATGACAGGAGGGCCAACCACCTGTTGGGCCCACCTGTCATAGACGCAAAGGCAGGAGCAGTAAGTAGAAGCTTTCGCTAGACGCTATCCCTCCCGCACGAGGTGGACGGACATGCAGCAGTGGATTCGATACTGTAGAAGTAGGAGTAACATCATTATTGTTTGTCTTCTCGAAGAGGCGAAGAGCCAAGGGCAACCCGAACGTGGCAGTTGCGAACGCTCGCGTGGTGCGGTTCCGTGGAGTACTAGCCAGGCTCTTGCATGAGACAAAATTGCTATTGTTTAACAATTAAACTCCATTATCCATTGGTTGATACTCATTCTGCATAGGTCCACGCGCTTGGCACCGTTTCCTCCTGGGGTCATCAATGTTTATTTGCTAATTAATAGCATTGCATGCAATGAACTAGCCATTGCAAGTCATTAAAAGCATGCACACCTCTCATCTCTTATTGGTTGATATGTCAAGAAACAAGAAACAAGTAGAAGTTAATGCACCGCGCCTAAGTGTTTTGGGACTATTTGGTTTTCGTAAGATGACTTACACACCTAGACGGAGGGAGTAGTATAGCCCTGTACACCGGAAAGGAGTATTTGCCTTTCTACAGATTTCAACAAGTGACTAGACTACACCGTGTGCAGTACTCCCTCCCTTCCGGTTTATAGGGCTCAAATCTCAAATCTCATGAACCAAGGCATTTTGCGACTGGAGGAATGTATCTCGTACTTTACAAAACTACCCTAATTAAACTCATGCATTAATTACGTAGTTCTCTCGTTTTCCTCTCCGCCTTGGTCGCGGTGCACAATATTGAGCACTCCTATATGACTAGCCGCTCTATCTACATGCGGGACATTTCAAAGCATCCGGGCCCGCGTGCCATCCACCAAATCACAGCGAGGTGCTACAATCAAGACTCACCTGTCACCCCGGTGTGGCCGTCATGACCCGTCATATCACAAAACCCACACCTTTACCAGCAGTGGTAAGGTGGCCTCCAAGTTGGACTGGACGAAGCAACCATCATTTCACTGGAATGCTCGTTCAAGCCCTTTCTTCCCTTTCTTGAAGAAAACCTCACTCCAGGCTACTCACTTCTGCCATTTTTCTTCTGTACCGACGAAGGAAAGGTGGGCGAATCAGTTATGCTGCTATATTTTCATTCCAAGAATCTTCTTTTTGCGAAGCACCGACCGATTCTCACATCCTATTCTTTTCCCGTTTTCATTGCGATTGTGGTTTCCTTTCGATTGCTTTTTGTTTGTCAGTTCATTGATGGATCCTGGAGCACTAGGCAAAGAGTTGCCGGCGGACAACCCACTGGAGACAGCGATCTCCAGGAAGCGAGCACCGACCAACGAGTTGACCATGTTGGCGGGCCAACCCATGGAGACGAAGAACTCCAAGAAACAAGCACTGGCCAAAGAGTTGAGGACGTTGGCGGACGAACTCCTCAAAGAAAGTTGGAAGAACGGCAAGGGCCCCACCGTGCCTACCCCAGGAACTCTGATTGCCACCTATGTGAGGCTCAAGACCGAGTTTGAGGAGATAGTCGCCGTTGAGAAGCAGTATTCCCCTAGCAAGGTGATGGCCCCCATCGAGGACAAGGAGATGGCCCCCGGAGGGATGAGATCCCCCGGTGAGCTGCACAAGGTAAAAAATAATGGCTTATTACCATAGTTGTGGTTTTTGATTATTTGCAATGTGCTTGCTAATATGTTAGGGTTGTGCAGGTGCCGGTGGACGTTCTTGATGATTCCGATGTCGTGGCCCATCCTATTAGCATCGCCCCGGAGATCGATTCCGATGCCGCTGTCCATCCTATGGACATCGCCCCAGAGATTGATTCCGATGTCGCGGTCAGTCTTGTGGACATCGCCCCAGAAATCGATTCCCATGCCGTTGTCCGTGCTGTGGTCATTGCCCGAGAGATCGATGACAAGAATAGTTGGTCACGCTAATCCTTCATGGTAGTTTGCATTGCCCTGTGTTTAATTACCAGAACGATGCTTGTTATCAAACCATCTTAGGGCTAGTGCACTGTCTTGTGTGGGCGGATCTTGCTACTTTTGTTTGATAGTGAATCATGCGATGAATCATGCAAACCCTCTCCGAGTTATGGAAACAGATGTATCCTCACCAGCTTTTGATGTAATATATGGCATGCTTAGATGTAAGTTTGAACTGTTTATCATATCAGCAGGGCTTGTTTGATGATTCTTGGTGTTAGTAGGCTAGCTACTGTGCGAGCTATAGTACTTGCAAAACACTCACCGAAGAGAAACGTTGGGGCTGATGAGCTCGTGGTACGCTTATACTTATCCCTCGTCGATCGACCAATAGCCCTAACTCCTAAAATTGTAGGCTTAGCGATCGATCAGACAATAGTCAACATACATTCAGGCCTCATTTGGTTCATAGGGTAGGAAAATCGTAGCAAAAGTACAGAGAACGTGCAACACAAAATCATAGCAGTGCAGAGACGTACTCCCTCCGTTCCAAAATAGATGACCTAGGCGGGCTAGTTTGGCCTAGTGGGTTTCAGTGATATGACGTGGTACAGTGCCGTCCAGTCTTCGCATGTGGTAGCAGTATTGCGGGTACAGTAAGTTTTCTTGAAGAAGCGGAATTCAACAAATTCATGATGGTTCCTTCGTCCGAACAACTTACAGTGGGAAAGGTTGGGCTTGCGATACGACCGGGGTAGACCAGGATAATTTTTGCATGGTAGGTGGACCAGGATGGTCGACGTCCCACATGTCGGCGAATGAAAGTATTCTTTCCGATATAGAGGATGAGCAACGAGTATTCATTGTTTATTTTTGATGAAAGCTATTGTCTCCACTGTTACGACGGAGGAGTGTGAAACACGGCAGCCCAGTGAACTTGGCATGTGCACCACTCCCTCCTTCCTCATGTAATGCCCAGGTTACAACTTTTTCTCACTTTCTCTCTATCTATTTCCTCTCAAATGTTTTTTACCTTTCTTTTTTTAAGACACAATTGTTTTTATGCCTTTTTTTAGAATTAATTTTTTATACCTAGGAGCACGTGTAGAGACAGGCTCTTGCAGAGCCCACTCCTTGACTTTGTCAATGCCTCTCTCTCCTCCACATAAGGAGTACTACTTGCTATGCATGCATGCGGCGGGTAGCTGGCGTCTTGAGGGGCCAGGGCGGTGAGAGCGGGCTCCGGAAGCGGTCCGGACTCCAACATGGCCCACCTCACATTATCACCATATATTTCTTGGAGTCCGTGCGCGGCGGGCGGGCGATCTCCTCTCCCTCCCCCGTTTCTCTCTTCTCAGCCGACGCCCGCCGAGCGATTAGATTTCGGTTATCGACGGTTTATTCAATTACGGTCCCACATGTCAGTGAAATTACAGGACATCGCGTGTCCCCTCTGGTGAGCGGCGTGCGAGCCGGACTGTCGGGGTTGCGACGCGTACGAGTCGTAAGTGTGCCGCCTTTTCCTTTAGAACTTGCGAAGCGTAACATTTTCGCGCGATCGATCGATAGAAATCCAGAACAAAATGACGAGGGCGGTGCTTTCCCGCTCGTTAGGCGGGCTAGTTCGAGTGATATGACGTGCTACAGTGCCGTCCACTTGCTCCATTTTTATGTAAGCAAGAGCTTACACTCTTACGCGGGAGGAGTGCGAAACACCGCGGACCTGATTTTGATCAAGGGATAACTGTTCCCTGCCAAATAATGGATGATTGTTAGCGATTATAGCATGATAGTTAGGGCATCTCCAGCGCTGGCCCGCAAATTTACACCGGCATCTGTCCGAGGACACTGATGGACGCCATCCGATGCTGCCCACTTACCTTTCGACAACTATATGAACTAACCGGACGAAATTCGTGCAAACAAAGCAAATTTCAAATTAACCGGATGAAATTCATTACATTTCGAAAAAAATTCCTACAAACTGGACGAAATTCATTACATATTTCGCACAAACCGTACTAAAACCTACTGTAAACCTAATCTAAACGATCACCGGCGCCCGACCACCATGTCCGGCCATGAACCCGAGAAAGACGGCCATTGCCTTTGCCTCCTCCTCATCCACCTCGATAACCTCCTCCTCCAGATCGGCGGCGACCTACCGTGTACTACTCTTCCTCGCTGCCGGCTGCGCCCGCGCACGCGCGCCGGCTTCTCGGTCGTGGCGGCGGAGGGCGGCCGGGGGGGTGCCGGCGATCTCCTTCGTTTGCTCCCGCGACAGTACGTCAAAGAGAGCTTTGGAGCATGCCCGGAGCGGAGCCACCGATGTCCCTCGTCTGCTCCTGCGACAGTACGTCCAAGAGAGCTTTGGAGCGCTAGGAGGCCATGGTTGAAGTGGTGCCGACAGAAGGAAGGGACCGGAGGAGAATAAGTGTGGGTCTTTGGCTATGGCTGGGAGCTGGGGCTCAAGTTAATATAGCGGGCGAATGGCAATGAGCCGCGGCAGACGGATGGACAACTGGCGCCAGAGTAGGTTCGTCAGGCGTGAATGCGGACGCTGCTTCAGTGACTTAACTGCAGATGCGTTTGGGTTATTGACATGTGGGCCCAATGGGCATCTGGCCCGCATGTTAGTGACACACCAATTGCACCTGCAGTTAAGTCCGGTGAATGCGGCATTGACATTCTGGAGAGACGGTGACCGTTTCAGGCGGCAAGCGCGCGCTAGCGATGGAAGGGGTTTCGGTGTGCAGTGGCACTAAGATCGGTCGCTCACGATAGTACATACTCCGTACCATACTACCATAGTACCCTCTCTAGCTTAGGCTGTTTTATAGATTGTCGTTGTGATGGACGATATACATGAGCAAGGCGGTCCGAGTATGACCGTTGGTGTTGAGCCAGGTGAATACATGCTCGGCGTTCGCGTAGGCCTCCATCAAACGTCTAAACAGTTATGTCAGGCACCGCCGGGGCGCGCAGGTGATGGGCTCGCCGTTTGCGTTGCGCCATGAGCAGGACTTTGATTTAGAGGACGACGTGCATGCATTAGCATGCTTTGACAGCGTGAGCGTGAGTGTCTGACGCGAAGTATTTCATTTTCATTTGGCTGACAAGGGTGCGTTGCAGCGACGAGTCCGTGGTTTGATTCCCCACATACGCATAATTTTGGTTTTTACAGTATTTCTTTCTCCATTGACAGGTAGGCCCGCGTAGATAGATAAAGAACACGAGCTGATGAGGCGCATGCGGACTGTTTGACTGGTCAACCAGACAAATACGGAGCTATACGCTGAGCCAGTGACCGTATAATTACCATATCTCGTATACAATGATCAAAGTGAGCTATCAAGACAAGTTTGATGACCGCCAATGCATTTTACTCGGTAATAAATTACCAGGATTGAAGGGGAATCCAAATTTGCTTCGTCTTCTGTCCTTGAGCTCTTGACAAACCAATGCACTATACGGTTGTCCGGCCACTCCACCCTAGAGCTCTCACCAAGCGTCGTTCATGCCACCGCGCCGCACACTAACCGGTAAGGCAGCGATGGCATCCCGCCGCGCCGAGTTCCTCGCCGCCCACGACCGTACACAAAATGGTAGGGAAGCGATGGCATCTCGCCGTGCCGAGTTCATCGCCGCTCGCGACCTCACAACTATGTGGGAGGAATTTGAAGATGCCAAGGCCGAATGGGCAGTAGAGCAAGAGGCGGCCAAAGCCGCACAGAGGGAGCTGAAAAGTCAGAAAGCACTCAAGAAAAGAGAGGCCCGCCGCCTCAAGAAAGAATAGGACGCACGCGCTGCTGCGGAGAGGTCGGCGGAGATCCAAGCACGGTGGGGTGTCGCTGACAAAGCCGGGAAGGAGAACGACGGTGTCTGACCAGCATGTGAGAAGTAGTAGTACTAGTAGTTAGTGTGTGTGTCTGTGTCTGAGTACGAGCATGTACCAATACTACTAGTTACTACTGTAGTTTTTAGAGCAAATTACCAGTACATTAGCCTAGACTAAATGGAAAAAATCCTATCCTAAGCATCAATGGCATCTCTTTCTCTATAAGAATTGAGATGCATGTCATCTCACTTCCTATGATTTTCATATTCCTATCCTATGAACGAAAGGAGGCCTCTGTTGGAGTAACTACCGTAGCTAGCAGTACTGCTGGTACAGTAGTTTTCTTCAAGAAGCGGAATTCAACGAAGTCATGATGGTTCCTTCGTCCGAGCAACTTCAAAGTGGGAAGTGGGCCTGTGATTTGACGGCTCATTAGTCATTGTTACTGCGGCGCGACGACCTGGGTGACTCTCCCTTGGAGTCTGCGTGCATGGCAAGTGGACCAGGATGGTCGACGTCCCACATGTTGGCGAATGGAAGTATTCTTTCCGATATCGAGGAGCAAGGAAACCGCGTGGTATAGTATCACTGCTGATTGGTTCGCAAAAAAATAGTATCACTGCCGATTTATAATTATTTTTTATTTCTGATGAATGCTAGCGTTTCAACTCTTACGACGAAGGGTGCCAAACACGGCACGTGCTGGATGTCCCACATGTCAGCGAAAGGAGTGGGACATGAACAGCGTGGTAGAGCCCAGCGTAAAAAAAACAGCGTGGTAGAGCATCTCCACTTCTTCCACTTCTGGGTCGGAGACCACACGTAGTAGTACTTAGTGGTTTGAACGATACAAAGTGCGTCCTGGAGAGAAAGACACGTCTAGTTGGAAGGTCTCGGGGCATACACGTAAACAAATATAAAAGTTAATATGTGCCTCCAACTAATATAGTAGTAGTAGAGTACTTAGGCACGTACTCCATAACATCACCGTGCATTGCACGTACAACATTTAGTGGTAGTACGTAGTAAGAGACAAATGCCGCCCAAGAGTTCCCTTCTCGACCTACTTTTGGGTGTTTGGTAGAGTGTATGGAGGGTGCATGAGTCCACACTAGTTTAGCACAAATACACTAGAAGCATGCATGAAGAGAGCATGCATGAAGAGGGGTGTTGAGTTGAGCATGCATGAAGAGGGAACAACTATGCTGAGACGAGAACGCAACCAAACACACCCTATATGCCACGCATGTTCATACCATTTGTGCCTTTCTACTTCACTTACTGCGCTACATTACTCAGGTTCGTACGTCCACTCCTGGGTACATGTCCGTCTCGTAGTTCCAGTCCCACGTGTTCTTCATATAGATGGAACGATCCTTGCATAACACGTGCACCTTGATGCTAGATGTCTCGCGTGTTGGCAAAAGGATGAACAAAGCTCACGTAAAAAAAATAGAGTGGAAGAACATAGATTCCGGACGACCGAGAAGGAGCAAGGAACCTCGTGGCGGAGCGTCTGCACTCATAATATTTAATATTATTCAGCGATATAAAATTAACCAATCATCTCCACAGTGGACTGGAAGAGTACGAAACACGGCAGCCCAGTGTAGTTACATCATACTAGTACATGGCTAACCCATGCTATCACCATATTTCTTGGCTTCCGTGCGACACCTATCTCTAGTAATCCAGCAGCCTGTATCGCTTCTCCCTCCTCGTCTCTATCAAAGTGCGGCGGGCTGGCGTTTCTGCCGTCTATTGAGGTCGGTTAACTATCACATGTTAGCGACATGCCAAGAGCATTCTAAAAAAAATTCCTTTCACGTTTCATTTTCAAAAAGAAAAAAAATCCTTTCACGTACGAATTTGTTTGTATGCTTTGAGAAACTTGCATGTCCTATAGTGCTCCTGTTTGATACTCTAACTTAGCTAGAGGTTAGACTAACTCATGACTAACCCTGAACTAACTGTAGCCAAAGATGTGTTTGGGTGACAGGGTTAGATTGACAATAAATGCACTTCATGGAGAGAGAAAAGTGATTTTTCAGTGGTCCCAATGAGAACTATCTCCAGTTAGCACCTCTTGGGTGGGATAGTTTTTTTTGGTGGGTTCGGTGCAACTTGCTCCAATTTAAACCCTCATGCTTGGATACTTTAGGGCTATTTGAGCCCCAACTAGCTCAAACTAACTCTAACCCATGGATCCAAACAGGGCCTATGGCCAGTCTCGACGCGGAGCAGTCGCGTGCACCGAGAAGCGGCGCTCTCTCGGCCGTCGCGCCACTTCAAAGCCGGCGCCAGTGAGAGGTCGCTTCCGCTCTGGCCGGGCATTAATGCGGCACTGACGCTCCAGGGCGACGCTGACCGTTTCACGCGGGAAGCGCGCGCTGGCAAGGGAGTATAGGTTTTGAACCGTTTCAGGTGTAGTACTGGTAGTTTGCAAAACTACTCAATTATTGCACTTAGTTTCCTAAGAAATTGTGGTAAAAACGTTACTCCACAGCCCGCTTCCCTTCTCCTTCCTCTTCCACCGCCCGCGCACGTCCGCGGGAAGCGACCGGTCAACCCTTATATAGGAGTGCTAGCACAAAAAGATGCATGCATGACCACTAAAATTTCCATATTAAAGCGCCGCTCCGGCGGGAGTATGGCGTATGTTGTTACCTTCGGCCGACCCATGGCTACCGGGCGACAACGACCAGAGAAGAGGCGGCGGGAGGGGAATGAATGCAGCTACTGTTTGGGTTCGCCTTCCGGCTTAAATAAATGCGCAGCATCACGTGTACCCGCGGGTGCACAAATTGTAACATACGTGTCTGCTTAAGTGGGCGTCACGTAACTGGTGTGTGTGTGAGAGAGAGATTCTGAGAGACAGAGTGCGTGTGTGTGACTCTACTCTTAGGACATGTACTCAACCTTTTGCATCGGGATATAAGTATAATGGTATTTACTTTAGCTAGTAATTTACGTGGCCATGTTAACGTGGTTGTGTCAAAAAAATGTCACTTCTTGCTTGTGATTTGCGTTATATAATTACAAGCAAGATTCTCGTGCATTGCATGGAACATCAATATGCATTTTTTTTACAGAACACCTGTTGTGATTGACCCATGCAGGAGTAATCCCATGTGTAAAAACTAATGATATCTCGAGAATTTTATCGGAAAACTGGTATCTCGAGAATGTCATCGAAAAAATGAAAGATGAGAGATAAGGCAAGGAGGAGTGGAGCGTGGTGGTGACTGGTGGTCGGAATGGGCGGAGGCATGGGGATGGACGGCGCCGGCAGGCGGCAGCGGCCACCATGCATGCTAGATTGTTCTAGAGACTTATTCCTTTTTTAGTTGCTGAGCAATGAGGTTGCGGGAGATAATGATGTGGAGAGAGGTGCGGGTATCTTTTGAAAAATTATCATAGTTTGCTTTCTATCCTCAGATATAGATCATACGGTCTGTATTACAAGATGGCAGGCACACCATCACCGCCAACTCGTTTTTTATAAGGGTACAGATGATAAGTTTGCTGACTACTAAAGTAAAGTGGAATTTGTCCATGTTATGCAAGGAAATAAAGGTGATTGTTTATCATACGGGTAAGGTTGGATGAAGGGTGGTAGGAACAAATGCTCCGCCTAGAGCATGTGTGTGTGAGATGGAGTCTTAGTGTGTGTGTGGGGTGTGTGTGTGTGAGAGAGAGAGAGAGAGGAGAGAGAGATGGAGTCTTAGTTTGTGTGTGTGTGTGTGAGAGAGAGATGGAGTCTTAGTGTGTGTGTGGGGGG
>NC_057814.1:273961325-273978048 GCF_018294505.1 Triticum aestivum | reverse complement strand
GTGCGCACGTGAGAGGAGTCGACATCGAGAGAACGTGTTTGTTCGAGAGACACTGAGGAAGACTACTATATATCGATGGTGCATGTAGGCGGGAATTAAACAAAGGGATGGTCTTATTGGTTTCGGGGATATAGGGGAAGAGTGAGAGGCGGGCGTGGGGGGGGGGGTATTTAGAAGGAGATTGTTAAGTGTGAGTGTGTGTTTTACCCATCCAGGCGGAAGTTATGTGCACAAAAGAGGAGAACAATTCGATGTGGCGTTAGGATTGAGGGTAATTAACTACGTATGGAGACATAGAGACCTTGAACGTGCATGTGTGAGAGGTATACATGTATACGTGGGATGTGTGTGTGTGCGCGCGCGCATGATCGAGATAAAAGAAAGAAGACATAAGTCATAAGATCAACGACATGGGAGAGACGGATCGGTATGATAATATGCATGCATGTGAGAATGCAGGGAAGAAGGCCCGACAATTGAGCATGTGTTTTTGTCTTTAAGAGATAGTGGCGTGGGCTGGAGCATGCATCTATGGTGAGCAGAGGGAGTGAGGCGCAACGATTGTGCAAAAGAGACCAACCTATAAATGCATATGTATGGAGAGACATATATAGTGTGGGTGATAGGAAGCAAGACTCCGTGCGAGAAAGAAATGTTGACGGAGAAACTACAGATAGATACAGAGATGGAGATGCTAGCTAGAGGGACACCCGCTAGTTTGGGTGTTGGAGATGACCGTCGGGTGGTTCAAAGGGTGAAGTTATATATGTGTGTGAGAGGGCATTTGACTGCATGTAGAGAGAAACATATGTAGTGTGCATGATAGGAATCAAGAGTGAGGGCGAGAAAGAAGGTTGATGGAGAAACAGATAAATAGAAAGATAAAGATGCTAGCTAGTGTGCATTAGAGATAGGAGTTGAGTGGATCAGAAGGCTGGGTTATGTGTGTGGGTGTGAGAGAGATAGAGAGAGGGTGCATGTGAGTCACATACAAACAGATATCAAAGAGAAATGAGATCTAGAGAGACAGAGTTTTGTGTCTGCGAGAGAGAAAGATATTTCACAACGAGAGTGATAGCTAGAGAGACATATGAGGGAATGCAAGATATCTCTAGGGAGAGAGGGTGTGTGTGAGCGACATACAAGAGAACAATGGAGAAATATGAGACCCTGGGAGACAGAGTTTGTGTTTGTGTGTGAGAAAGAGATATAGAAGAGGAAGAGTCATAGGTTCTCATATCTAAGGAGCGAAAGACATCTCTGTATGAGGGGTGTGCGAGTGGCACACATGGGAATAGTAGAGAGAAATGAGACCCCGGGAGACAAAGTTTTGTGTTTGTGTGAGAGAAAGAGATTCCACATGGAGAATCATAGTTAGAGACACATAGCAGGGAGCGAGATATACTTAGAGAGAGATAGAGTGATGAAGGTCGAGGGAGAGAGTACCGTCAGTGTGTTACGAAGATAAAAGATCATTGTCGACATACAGGTAGCACGAGAGATACCTGAGAGACGATGAACGCGTACAGGTCCAGAGAGATAGTCCTATATAAGCCTGAGTGATAGCTATATGAGATGAATATCTGGATTAAAGGGGATTCAAATATTTAAACTGGAGATCACGACATCGATAACATCATAACGCAAATTGGTGTATCAAACATGCATATTCATTTGAATTTGGGCACACGTGTAATGTTATATAGTTTATCAATATTGGTGATCCATAGATTCTTCAATTACAAACAATGCATGGTTTATATGCAATTAATGTCTAAACGGGATTACACTATATGTTGCGTGTGTGAAACACATTATACATGTTTGAGAAGTAAAAAAACCCCGCATGAAACACACATTAATTGGAGACAATTAGCGAGGAATGCATACATTGGATTTCAACATAAAGTGGTTTCAAATATTTGAAAATCCAAATTGATGGATACAACCTTATGAATCTGAGATCATGCCATTTGTAAACCATATTTATGTATAAATGGTGTTGTGCTTTTGAAAGTATATAAAAAAATGATGTATATAGAATGTAATTCCAATTGAAAATGAATCCCGCCCGAAAAAATAGAATACAAACGGGATTCGAATTGAGTTGGTACGGTAAACGTGCACTCTGCAAAATTTGAACAAAGCGGGGAAAGTCGCAGTAACCGCCCGAAAGCAAAATCTGCGAGATGGAAATCACTACTGCCTATCCCTGCCACGCAAAGCCTATCTGCTGGATTTCTATAGGTTTCGATAGGGGTAGGTTTGTAATTTCACCCAAATGTGACGTAACCGCCTCTCACCCGGATTCATACACGGTGGGCGCCAAAACACAGTGTGTCCTTGGCCAAAATCGACTCCCTCCCCGATTCATATTCATACACAGTGGGCGCCAAAAACAAACTCTCGTCGGCAAATATTCGGTGTATGCGAGATTACCGTCCTATCCCCAACCGACTAATATTGCTGTGATGTAGTAGAAATTTGAAACGGGGGCTAAGTTTGTAAATTTCCTCGCATTTGAGACAAGCGCGCCCTGAATACATGGTTCCCCCTTCCTCTCTACCTCCCTTTTCCACATTCGTACTCCGTGGGCGCCAAAACACCCTCTCCACCCCACCCTCCTCCGTCCGCCGCCGTCCGCCACCCCATCCACCGCCGTCCTCCTCCACCATGCCGGAGCTGATACCACGACGCCGCCGTCCATTACAAGAGATCGACCTCTCTCATCCACGGCTTCGGACCGGGATCCTTGCATCCCGTCCTCTCGCTTCATCCCCGCCGTCGTCCACCTTGCCGGCGCCGCTCCTACGACCGTCTCGTCCACCGCGCCCCGCCGCCACCGTCTACCCTCCTAGATCTGCTTCCACGCCGCCGACAGCCATCGCTACCGCAGCACTGTCAAATTCTCAGCAGATGCGTACACGGCGCCGCACCAGAGGCGGTACTCTTTCGTATCTGCTCAACTTATTTATCGCAGCAAGAAAATAGATCGCCACTGCTTTACTCTAATTTCTTGTCTTGGTTGCGAAGTTGCCTTTGTCCGGTTTGCACCTTCAGATCCGCCATGGCACGCTCAACACTATGCTCCCAATGCTTATGGTTTTCCCCTTTTATATTCCACACTAGTTAAATCACAGTAGACTAAATTTCAAAATTGGGTCAGTCGATTTTTCAGAGCTCGCCGGAGTTCGCTGGTGCGAACGAAGGGGCTCGGGTGGTTGTGGGGCCTCACCGAACAAAGAAAACTCGACGCGGGTGGGGGTTGGGGCGGGAGTGGGGGGTGGGGGTGGCGGAGGAACACAGGCGGCGGGGGCCGGTGGTCCGGCCGGCAGCCCGTGCGGTGTTCTGTATGGGAAGAATCAGAGACGAGGAAGAAGATGGGTTAGGAGACGTAGGATCTTCATCCAACCGCCTGAAATGGTCGAGAGACAGCTGGGAGTTACATTCTTAATGCGCTCTGGTTCATCATGTGTGGGCACTGCGCAACCAACATTTTATTATCCAAAATCTGCTTGCTCTTCTTTACCATGTTCCTCTTCCGTTCTTCTTTAATATGTACTCTCTCCGTTCCTAAATACAAGTCTTTGTATAGATTCCACCATGGACTACATATGGAGCAAAATGAGTGAATCTACACTCTAAAATGTATCTGGATACATCTGTATGTGATCCATAGTGGAAATCTCTACCAAGACTTATATTTTGGAACGGAGGGAGTATGATAGTGGTACAGTATGTTCCTTGTACTGAAGATGAGCAGGGACTTTTGCAGTGTAGAGGTCTATACGGTCGGTTGTGATGGACACTTTGAGCCTCTTTGATTCGTAGGATCTTGTAAACATAGGAATAAGATTTGTAGTTACCTGCCCACTTGAATCCTATAAGAATAGCAAGGAAATGCGGGGAGCTGTGTCGCCTTTGAGAGTAACACTGATATTAACAGTACCGCACCTTCACTTGAAGAGAGGTGGTATCCGAAGCCTTTCTAGCCGTACCAGCAATACTAGCACATATATTCCAGCAAGTTCCACTTTGCTGATTTTACTCTAATGCTTACAGTTTTCCCCGTTATATCTACACTATGATCTGTGTAGCTGCTTTGTGTCGCACTAGCAGCAGTCCACTCTTGAAGCTAAACACTGCAATGACTTACAAAATTGGCACCAAGGCATTGAGTGCCATTCTGGATGCAATGAAACTCATACGCTCCCCACCTATTGATTCTTGTTCAGAATATGATCCTAATGACTCTTGTTCAAAATTGCCACATATAGAGAGACAACATGGAATTGCATTTCTTTGGGCGCTGTGATTCATCATGAGTGGGCAACCAACATTGTATGCAATGAAGCGGAACCTCAAGAATATGCTTCCTCTTCTGTTCTTTAACATGTTCCTCTTTGTTTATTCTGTATTTAGTACGTACAGTATGTTCCTTGTCTGGAAGGGGCGCAGGGACATCTACAGTCAACAACTGATAGAGCTGGCCTGTACGTGATCGATAGGCTTTCAATTACTAGCGGCAATACAACACCGTATTTTCAAGCCAGTTCCACTTTCCTGATTTATATATCGTGGTTATGGTGTACCCCTGTTATGTACACTATGATCTGCCTAGTTGTTGTGTGCTCTTATTATCATGGTTTGGCAATAAACTCTCTATATAGTATATTATGAACCTATCATCTGCCAGTTATCGTTACTTCTGGAGCCTATTTTTTTGTGTACTTGTGCCAGATTATATAAATGCACGCACCATATTACAGCACACATGAGCTCTCTCATCAGAATCCAGTGATAGCACACAAGTGTTTACAGGGGCGCCCCTATATTAGAATATCATCTGCATTACAAAGATAATCTCACAACTATTTATGTTTTCATGGTTCTCAGATATTATACACAATTACAGTGAATATCAGAATCCACGCATCAGAAGAATATTGTGGAACACTGCAATGACTTACAAAATTAGCACCAAGGCATTGAGTGCCATTCTGGAAGCAATGAAACTCATACGCTCCCCACCTGTTGATTCTTGTTCAGAATATCATCCTAATGACTATTCTAACCTCGAGGAGTCAAAGGCAAATGGCCTGTCCTATTCACCCATCAAGGTGCCTGTTCTAATTTGGCATGGTTTTATTGATTGCACGTATCTTGCATATGTTGTCTTGCATTTCTTCTACTTTGTTGCACCGCCATCTACTTAGTTTACTCATCATATAACTCGAGATGCCATGCCCATCCATTATCAATACATATTCCATCTGTCATCATACCATGTTTTTCCACTCAAATGCTGTTCTTGTGCATCAGACATCAAAAAGGAAGAGGGTGATTGCCGAACCTGAAGGAGCACCAGCAAAGTCCTTGAAAAACATGGTGGTGCCAGAGAAATCATACAGCGCCCCACTTATATTGGCTGTACAACCAGTGACACTAAACGTAGGACCGACTCCAGCAAACTGTACCCATACTTCACTGGCCACACCACTGGCCCCACCACACAGGACCTGCACTCCAGCAAAAGGTATACCGATTTCATTTGCCATAGCACCAGCTGTACCACAGAAAAATCCCACTCCAGCAAAAAGTACAGCAAGTCCACCGGCCAAAGACCTATCCCAACTGCAGAGACGGCCAATTCCTGCAGATTGGAACCCCATTCTATTTATTCCCAGTTTAAAAGATAATGCTTTCAATGTTGTTAGGGACTACGTGCATATATTCCCATCATGGGAAGATTATAGTGAAGACAAACACCATTTTCACATCTTCCTGTCCAACTTACGTGGAAGTGCTATTATTCATGGTTATTATATTCCTATTTTCTGCTGATCGAACACATCAATGATTTACATTACATTGTTGTAACTAGGCGAGGGTCAATCTGGATAGTCATGACGAGCAAAGCTTGCTTGTGCTTTTCAAGGAAGCATTGCAGCAGTATCGGTGTTACCTGAGGAAATCACACTTTGATGGCAAGTCTATAAACGAATTTCCGGTGAAGTCTCCTGTGCTAAATTTAGAAGACATTGACTGGAAAAACCTTGTTATGCACTGGTCTCGTTCCCAGGATGAGGTACTGTCTATGAAATCAAATGACAATTTGAACTTCTACTTTTCCGCATGTGCCTTATGGATCTTTTTTGCAGGAAATCTGCTCGAAGAAGAATTCAGTTTGAAAAGAACGACAGGATATTGCAAATATGTTGCCCGCTGCTTTGCTCTTGTTAGTACCTGTTGTCCTGTATCACTGTACTTGCATACATACCTTGTTCATTATGTGACAGCAGTATGCATGATAGCTTGCTTATCAATTGTTCGCTCCAAATTATCTGATCTGTATGAATGGTTACATTAGTGTAGAATATATCCAATGCCAATGATTTTTTTAGCTCTGCATTGTTCTTGTAAGTACATGCTGTCCGTTATCAGTGTACTTATATTGACAGGTAGTTGTTCATGTACCATCACTCTGTAGCTTATTTTCCTTTGCCCTCCATTTTCTACACATCAGATCTATATTTACTCTTACCATAAGGTTGGTACTGAAGAAGTTTAGCTGTGCATTGCTCTTGGCTGTGCCTTTTGCCTGTATCGCTGCACATACATTTATAGCTACTTGGTTATGTAGCATCACTCTTCATCTTATCTTAAATATTCTCCATTTTTTCGTATATTATCACATCTATATTTACTCTTAACAAAATGTAGAATAAAGGCAATGCTTATGAAGAAGATTCTCTGGTAAACTTCTTGAATTGCCCCCCCCATCAGCATGGACAAGGGCTTTATAGAGCCTGTCTTCACCAGTAATGTAAGTTTGTCCTTCTCAAGCCTTCAAACTTTGTTGTGTATATTTGGTTAGGCATGACTGCAACAGCTGTTTATTTTTGGAGTTTGCATCAAATTGCATGTTTAAAGTTTATTATGTAGTTCATAAACAAAAGTTTGTCCTTCTCAATTTAAGTTTTTAGTTGTACAACCAAGTTACTTCTTCATACCATGTAAATTAAACTATACAGAGCAAGTGATCTTCTTTTGCACTGCATGTATGCTTCTGTTCTTCATCCGTAATCCAGTGGTGTGGTGAACCTACCCACTACAACACAATGTCATATTCTGCAATGTCTTAACTATGAACAATGTCATATCATTCTACTATTATTTAAACCGTCTCTTTATTTGCCAATCTGAAATGGGATAAATTGACAGCACACTAACCATTGATACTTATGAGTTCTTGATCTATAATCCAGCGGTGTCGTGAAGCTGCCAACTCCTTCACAATGTGATTTCCTGCCATGTCTTGACCTGAACAATACCATATTGTGTTAATGCAATTTTAAACTGTGTCACTTTATTCGTCAGTAAGAAATGTGATGAATTGTCAGCACTGATACTTTTATGTGCAAAACCTGTCATCTGTCTGCTTGTTTATCTTTCAGAGTGAGGAAGATATAAGTGTTGAACAAGCGCAGTCTCATCATCTTGCTCAGGTGGTTGCACTGCAGCTCGCCAGCACGGCTAACCTTTCTTGAACTCTATTGAAGTGCTGTCGGATTTGTATATTATTTTGTCCGCGTGTTTATTTGCACTGGTGGCGATCTTTGATGCCCAGTGTATGTAATTTGCTGTCTACTTGTGCTTTATTATCATAGTGGAAAACTTTGATGCCCAGTGGATGTAATATGCCGTAATTTCTTTATTGTATAGTCTAGGTTTTTTCTTATTCACGATGCTGCAGTTATTTTACTGTATATATATCCTGTCTTCGCAGTAAACCGGCTAGACCGTAAAATTACGGTACATAATCGGGCCGTCATGCAATCACGATGTATGATCCGTATCATGGGCCTCGTCAAACTGGCCCACTAGTAGATTCAGGGCTTTAATAGGCCAAGTAACCCCCGACCCTCTTTTCGCAAGAAAACTCAATGGGCTTTTAGGAGGCTGAGAAGTAGGTTGGGCCTGAAACGTGCCGAACAGCTCACGGGCCAGTAGCAGCCCGAAATGGACCCTGGCCCATGATTGTGCAAATCAAATAACGGGCTTTTAACAGGCCAAAATTGTCTCGGTCCTTGTTTGGCCCAATCAGATATCGGCTGCGAGCAGGCCGGATGCAAACCGGGCCGTAGTTAGGCCCAACTATATGACGGGCTTTTAACAGGCCAAAATTAATATAGGGCCGAAATGTTAAACGGGCCCTTAACAGGCTGAAACTAATATCAGGCCGAATTACTAAATGGGCCTTTAGCAAGTGGGCCCAAAAGCATAGCGTCCAGTTAACGGGCCCAATCTGATCTGGGCCGTGATGTGGGCCAAAGCCTCTTAAAGGGCCGGACCTGATCTGGGCCGTGATTTGGCCCAGAACGTGGGAGGCTTTTAACGGGCCGGATCTCATATGGGCCATTATTAGGCCCGGAACGTGGCAGGCCATTAATGGACCGGATCAAATATGGGCCGGCATTTGGCCCAAAACATGGCAGCCAGTTAATGGGCCGGCCTACTAGGGTCCTCAAAATCTTGTGGGCCTACAGCTAGGCCGACCCATTAGTGTCGGCGAAATATCGTGGGCCTTTAGCTGGGCTGGCCCATTATGATCCGCAAGAATTTTGTGGGCCTTTACCTGGGCCGGCCCATTATGGCCCGCGAAATCTTGTGGGCCTTTAGCTGGGCCAGCCCATTATGGTCCGCAAAATCTCGTGGCCTTTAGCTGGGCCGACCCATTATGGTCCGCAAAATCTTATGGGCCTTTAGTTGGGCCGGCCCATTTAAACTTGATGGGCCGTGCCACGTGTCGACGTATCATAGGCGCCTTCTGTCCAATGAGTGGATGACATCTGTCCCAACGATGAGCCGACACGTGTTTCCTCCAGCCAATGATGATTTTACACGTGGAAAATCCCCATTGGTTGCGGCTGTTAACGGGTTATCGGATCCAAAACCCGACCCGATAGCTTAACGGCGTTCCGTTACGGTGGATGCTACGTGTCGGTCACCCTTGACGAAAGCACTTCTATGACGCGCGATTTATCGTCATGGAAGTGGACACTTCCGTGATGATAATTTTGGCAATGTCATGGAACACTTCTACGACAGCACAGGTATGACTATCTTGATTCTGTCATAAATTTGTCATGGATGTACATGCATGACAGAAAACACGACCTACTGTGACAAACACGTATCATCACGGAAGTGTCTTTTTTTTGTAGTGATGGGTATATATAGGAGGAAGAAGTACGTCAGGGGAGCCACGAGGGGCCCACGAGGGTGGAGGGCGCGCCCAGGGGGTGGGCGCGCCCCCTGCCTCATGCCTCCCTCGTTGCTTTCTTGACGTGGACTCCAAGTCTCCCGGGTTGCTTTCCTTCCAAAAATAACTTCTCCAAAAGGTTTCATTCCGTTTCGACTCCGTTTGATATTCCTTTTCTTCGAAACACTGAAACAAGGGAAAAACAGGAACTGGCACTGGGCTCTGGGTCAATAGGTTAGTCCCAAAAATAATATAAAAGTGTTTAATAAAGCCCATAAACATCCAAAACAGATAATATAATAGCATGGAACAATCAAAAATTATAGATACGTTGGAGACGTATCACTAAGCCCCCGAGTGAGAGGCTTGCTCACCACTCGGTAGGATTTTTTAAACTTAGGCGAGTACTGGACTGCAGCTAAGCCCCCGAGTGAGAGGATTGCTCACCACTCGGTAGGATTTTTTACAAACTTAGGCGAGTACTCGACTGCAGCTAAGCCCCCGAGTGAGAGGATTGCTCACCACCCGGTAGGATTTTTTACAAACTTAGGCGAGTACTGGACTGCAGTTAAGCCCCTGAGTGAGAGGATTGCTCACCACTCGGTAGGATTTTTTACAAACTTAGGCGAGTACTGGACTGCAGCTAAGCCCCCGAGTGAGAGGATTGCTCACAACTCGGTAGGATTTTTTACAAACTTAGGCGAGTACTGGACTGCAGCTAAGCCCCCGAGTGAGAGGCTTGCTCACCACTCGGTAGGATTTTTCAAACTTAGGCGAAATAGATTCACAGCTAAGCCTCCGAGTGAGAGGCTTGCTCTTCACTCGACAGGATTTTTCAAACTTAGGCAAAACGGATTCGCAGCTAAGCCTCCGAGTGAGAGGCTTGCTCTTCACTCGACAGGATTTTTTTTGAAACTTAGGCGAAACGGATTCGCATCTAAGGCACCCACTGGGGGATTTGAAACATATAAAAAAGGAAACAACAATCATTTAGGAGACTGTAAAACTGTGTCTTTGATAATCAAACTAGAAGGTATTTCTTATTACATCTCAACAGTCTGAATGCTTAAGTGTAAAAGGGGCGGAGTAGCTTCGCATTCCAAGCGCGTGGCTCGTCTTTCTTGTGCTCGACGTTGTAAAGGTGGTATGCTCCGTTGTGGAGCACTCTGGTGACGATGAAGGGGCCTTCTCAAGCAGGAGCAAGCTTGTCTGGTTTCTGCTGATCCACTCAAAGAACCAAGTCTCCCTCTTGAAATGCTCGACCCCTCACGTTTCTGGCGTGGAATCGACGCAGGTCTTGCTGATAGATGGTCGACCGGATCAAGGCCATCTCTCTTTCCTCTTCTAGGAGATCAACTGCGTCTTGCTGTGCCTGTTCTGCTCCATCTTCTGAGAAAAGCTCGACTCGGGGTGCATTGTGGAGCAAGTCACTCGGAAGTACAGCCTCAGCTCCATAGACCAAGAAGAATGGAGTTCGGCCAGTCGACCGATTGGGAGTTGTCCTCAATCCCCAAAGCACTGATGGAAGTTCATCGTCCTAGGCGCCTGCTGCGTGCTTGAGATCACACATCAGTCGGGGTTTCAGTCCTTTGAGAATCAATCTGTTTGCTCTTTCAGCTTGTCCATTAGACTGGGGGTGGGCGACTGAAGCATAGTCGAATCGAGTACCTTGGGAAGCGCAGAAGGCTCTGAACTCATCATAATCGAAGTTCAACCCATTGTCAGTGATGATGCTGTGCGGAACACCATATCTGAATGTTAACTCTCTGATGAAGCTGACAACAGTACTGGCTTCAAGATTTTTGATGGGCTTGGCTTCAATCCATTTGGTGAACTTTTCGACTGCCACGAGCACATGAGTGAAGCCGCTCCTACCAGTCCTCAGAGGTCCAACCATATCCAATCCCCAAACAGCAAAGGGCCAGACGAGTGGAATGGTCTTCAGGGCTGATGCAGGCTTGTGAGACATGTTGGAGTAAAACTGGCAACCTTCACATTTGTCGACTATTTCTTTTGCCATCTCATTTGCTTGTGGCCAATAAAATCCCGCTCGGTATGCTTTGGCCACAATGGCCCGAGAGGACGCATGGTGACCACAGGTCCCTGAGTGGATGCCATTGAGGATCACTCGACCTTCTTCTAGTGTTATGCATTTCTGGCAGAGTCCAGTCACACTTTCTCTGAACAACTATCCTCTTATCACAGTAAAGGCTTTGGATCAACGGACGATCTGTCGAGCCTCTTATTCATCCTCTAGGAGTTCCTTTCTAAGAATGTACGTGATATACGGTACTGTCCAGTCGGGAGTGATGAGCAAAACCTCCATGATCAAGTCGACCATGGCTGGGACTTCGACTTCAGTCGGATCAGTGGCACTCTTTGGTTGTGGGGGCTCTTCAGTGAAAGGATCTTCTCGAACTGAAGGTGTATGAATATATTCCAAGAACACATGTAACGCCCACGATGCGGCTATATCTCCCACGTGTCGAGGCACGACTTAGAGGCATAACCGCATTGTAGGTATTGTCGCAAGAAGGGTCATCTTCACACAATCCCATGTAATGAACAAGAATGGGATAACGAGAGTTGGCTTACAATCGCCACTTCACACAATACATAAATTAATTCATACATCATCCAAAATCCACACATAGACCGACTATGGTCAAATACAAATGAAAATAAGATAACCCCAAATGCTAGATCCCCGATCGTCCCAACTGGGCTCCACTACTGATCATCAGGAAAAGAAACATAGTAACGACCACGTTCCTCGTCGAACTCCCACTTGAGCTCGGTTGCGTGAGACGAACACGTATGCGAATGAGATGCGCATGATGACATGATATGAGATGCATGACATGAACAAAATGCAAAACGAAAAACAAAACCCGACCACGAAGGGAATATCATAACACATAGCCGAAAATGGCAAGAGTTGGAGTTACAAATATGGAAAGTTACATCCGGGGTGTTACAACACTCCACCACTACGAGAGGATCTCGTCTCGAGATCTAGGACTGAAAGAACTCCGGATATTCAGAACGGAGGTGGTCCTCGCGTTCCTAGGTGGCTTCTCGGTCGGAATGGTGCGACCACTTCACTTTCAGGAATTTGATTGACTTGTTGCGAGTCTTGCGCTCAATTTCTTCAAGAATAGCAACGGGGTGCTGATGAGAAGACAGATCTTCTTGGAGATCAATCTCTTCGAAGTTGATGGTGCGCTCAGGAGTCTTGAAGCACTTGCGAAGCTGTGACACGTGGAACACATCGTGCACGTTCGCGAAGTTGGAGGGAAGCTCAAGTTGATAGGCGAGGTCGCCTCTTTTGCCAATGATCTTGAAAGGACCCACGTATCTAGGGGCAAGCTTCCCTTTGATACAGAAGCGACGAGTGCCTTTCATTGGAGAGACGCGGAGGTAGACATGGTCTCCGGTCTCGAAAGCCACATCACGGTGCTTACTATCATAGTAACTCTTCTGGCGCGATTGCGCGGCTTTGAGATTTTCACGGATGACTTTACACATTTCTTCAGCCTCTGTGATTAAGTCATTGCCAAGAAGTTGGCGTTCACCAGTCTCTGACCAATTGAGAGGAGTACGACACTTTCTGCCATATAGAATTTCAAATGGGGCCTTGCCCGAACTCGCTTGGAAGCTGTTGTTGTAGGAGAATTCGGCATATGGAAGACAATCTTCCCATTTCATGCCAAAGGAAATGACACAAGCCCTGAGCATATCTTCAAGAATTTGATTGACTCGCTCGACTTGGCCACTAGTTTGAGGATGGAAAGCTGTGCTGAAGCGAATGTTGGTGCCCATGGCCTTCTGGAAGGGGTCCCAGAACTTAGAAGTGAAGATGCTTCCACGATCTAAAGAAATCAATTGTGGAATGCCGTGCAAGGAGACAATCCTGGAGGTGTATAGCTCTGCCAACTGAGCTGCTGTGATAGATTCTTTGATTGGAAGGAAATGAGCCACTTTAGTAAGCTTGTCAATGAGAACGAAGATAGCATCATTTCCACGCTTGGACTTAGGAAATCCAGTCACAAAGTCCATTTCGATATGATCAAACTTCCATTCTAGAATAGCAAGAGGTTGAAGGAGACCAGCTGGTCATTGGTGTTCTGCTTTCACCCTTCGACGGACATCACATTCATTCACGAACTGAGCGATTTCTCGCTTCATTCTAGTCCACCAATACGACTGCTTGAGGTCATGGTACATCTTCGTACTTCCAGGATGAATGGAAAGAAGAGAATTGTGCGCCTTGTTCATAATGACTTTCCTTAGATCACCTTTAGGAACCACAATCCGGTCCTAGAAGAATAAAGTGTCTCTGTCATCAATGTGATAGCACTTGTATTTGGAAAGACCCTTGTCGATACCACGTTTCACCTTCTTCACCATGGTATCCAGGAGTTGTGCCTCACGAATTTGATCTTCCAAAGTAGGGGAGACTATGAGGTTGGCAAGAAAGCCTTGAGGAACAACTTGGAGATTCAGCTTGCGGAAAGCTTCACAAAGATCCGTTTGGAAAGGCTTGAGAATTAAGCTGTTGCAATAAGCCTTCCTGCTCAAAGCATCTGCAATGACATTGGCTTTGCCTGGAGTATATTCAATACTCGGAATGTACTCTTGAATCATTTCAACCCAACGAGTTTGCCTGAGGTTGAGGTTGGGCTGAGTGAAGATGTACTTGAGACTCTTGTGATCGGTGAATATGTCCACTTTTCTTCCCAACAAGAGATGTCTCCATGTTATTAATGCATGGACAACTGCCGCCAACTCAAGATCGTGAGTGGGGTAGTTCTTTTCATTGGGCTTCAACTGACGAGAGGTATAGGCCACAACTTTCTTCTCTTGCATTAACACAGCACCGAGACCTTGAAGAGAAGCATCACAGAAAACTTTGAATGGCTTGGATTCGTCAAGAGGACTTAAGACAGGAGCTATGACGAGTTTCTCTTTGAGAGTGTTGAAAGCAACGTCACACTCAGGAGTCCAGACATACTTCACATGCTTCTGGAGGAGGTTGGAAAGAGGCTTTGCAATCTTAGAGAAATTCTGAACGAATCTTCGGCAATAGCTTGCAAGACCAAGAAAACTGCGAAGCTGCTTGACATTCTGAGGAGGTTCCCAATTCACAATTACAGACACCTTCTCGGGATTAACAGCGATGCCCTTGGCAGAGATGATATGACCAAGGTAAAGAACTTCATCAAGCCAAAACTCACATTTGGAAAACTTCGCATAGAATTGATACTCTCTGAGCTTGTCGAGCACCAATCGCAAATGTTTGCCATGATCCTTCTTATTCTTGGAGAAGACCAAGATATCATCGAGATACACCAGGACGAATTCATTGGTATAGGGGTTGAAGATGAAATTCATCATTCGAGAGAATGTTGGAGGAGCATTGACAAGGCCGAAAGACATGACAGTATATTCATAAGAACCAAAGCTTGTTCTGAATGCTGTCTTGGGAATATCTTCTTCACGAATGCGAATCTGATGATAACCCATACGAAGGTCAAGCTTGGATAATATGTAGCGACCAGACCTCAAATGGCCTGTGCTGCTGTGCACCAGTGTCATCCCTGGATCAGTAATGCTGACACGCACAGTACAAATGGAGGATTTATAACAGAGTAGCAATCACACACTTATTACATCGAATATCTCCGAAGAGATTAAGTATAATAAACATGGCTTAAGGCCATCTAAAAACGATAACAGCGGAAGACTTGGAAGATAAGTGAGTCCATCAACTCCAGCGGCATCACTGAGTATAAGACCACGACCTAAGGCACCTTACTCGTCGTCTGAAAAGTCTGCAACATGAAACGTTGCAGTCCGAAAACGGGTCAGCACATAGAATATGCTGGCAAAGCAACACATAGAGAGCAATGAACAATGATAAGGCTATACTATATGCATATATGGCTGGTGGAAAGGCTCTATGGTTACAGTTTTTGCAAAAAGCCAATTTTATCCTACTTCAAAAGGAATAAATTTTATTTAACTATCTTGGTGGTTGAAACATTGAGAAGGTACCTCCAACTCAATCCCAATTAAGTAACATCATTAACCCAACAAAATTAATTATAAGTATCACGGTGATGAGATTCAAATGATAATCCAGGTACTAGATACTCAAGTTGTCCATAACCGGGGACACGGCTAACCATGATTAGTTTGTACACTCTGCAGAGGTTTGTGCACTTTTCCCACAAGACTCGATCGCCTCCGCTTGATTCTCGCACTGCATGATGTTTGAGAAACGGATGACCGAGACACAGTCTTTCAGAAACAGTCACTCTCTACTATGGATGGACCGGTACACCTACTTTCCCCTACATCTGCTAGTCCACCTCTTCAAGAGATCCTGTAACCTACTCAGCTATGCTAGAGCCCATAATAGCTTGCGGCTGCACATGGAAGTTTCTAGCATGAATAATCTTATGATCCCTTTGAGCCTGGGTGGCGGACCTTATACATACAGACAACACTGGGTTCTCCAGGTGCCTCAATCCACCCAGATGTGAGTTTTAGTTGCCACCTTAAGTTGAACCATTATTAAACACTCACATCTGTCATGAATATCTCTCAAACCCAAACCACGTCTACGCATAGCATGGCAATAATAAAAGCAACGTAGAAGTAACTCCCAAGGGTTTGATAGTAAACAGGTAATAGGTACTACCTCAACTACATCCCAATACCCACAGTTTAATTAGATCCTAATCATGCAATGTGTTTGGGAAAATAGATCTAATGCAATAAAACTAGGTATGAACGGGGTATGATCAAAGTGTTACTTGCCTTGCTGATGATTCGCAAAACCTAGCGAGTCGAAGTAACAAGCGGCACACTCCGGGTATTCTATCGCAAACAAACAAGCATACAATCAGTACTCAGCTAATGCACAGGTAAAACTCGAATGAAAGATCCAACCAGAAAGTTAAACTTAAGAACTCCGGTTTGCAAAAAGAATCAACTCGAAAGAAGCAACGAAAGTCAAACGGCGGAAGAAAGAAACTTCGTTTGCTAATCTGGATCTAGGTCAAATTTTACTATAGCAAAAACTTGTTTGAGTAGGTTAAACGGAAAGAGAATTTCGAGACGAAACTCTAGGCGCTTGAATCACCTGATTCCGATAAACGAGCGAAAAGTTAAACAGATTCGAAGTTTCGATCAGAAATCGAACCTGAGAAAATAACGAGAAAATCCGTTGAAAAAGAAAAACGGACGAACGGTTAAATAACGGACGTTCGTTAACAGAGAAAAACCGACGAACGCGTTCGTTAAAACGAACGGTTCGGTGAACGCTCGCAAAGTAATAAAACCGGAAAAAAACCGACCTGGAGTTTTTTTTTAAACAAAAGGTTTTTTTTCTTCAGAAAAACCGGTCAACACGAACGGCAGTACCTCGACGGGGCTCGCTCCGGCGAGGGG
>NC_057814.1:273953424-273961030 GCF_018294505.1 Triticum aestivum | reverse complement strand
GGCGATGGTGGCGGCGAAAACGGAGGGGGGGGGGCTATATATAGGTAGGAGGGGGGGCTAGAGGGCTTGGGGAAGGGGCAAAGCCCGAGGCGGCGGCGGCTTCGTGCTCCCGGCGGACTCCGGCGGCGTGGGGAAGAAGGAGAGCACGGGCGGGCCGGCCTGGCTTCGGCTGGGCCTCGGCCCAGTCGGGCAAGCGCGTATATATATATATATATTTTTAATATGTTCCGCGGAAAATATTGCGTAGAAAAATAAATAAAAATCAGAAAAATACGAGATAAATTTTCCCCGTCTCGTTAGAAAATCTAGAATAGGGTGAACATTGTTAAAATCAAAAATAAATATTTTGAAAACATGCATATTTTTAAATGCAATAAAAATTGCAAATAAAATCCAAATAATGTTTTTAACATTTTTTCTCCAGTATTTCAATGTTTTTGGAGAAGTCATATTTTCTCCTCTCGTTTATTTTAAAATGAAATATTCTTCCGGAGAGAAAAATAATCAAAAACCAAAATCCTCGTTGGAAAATCAAATTTGAAAAATTCGAGAAAATCCCCAACTCTCTCCGAGGGTCCTTGAGTTGCTTAGGATTTATCGAGGATTTGTCAAAATGCACAAAACATGATATGCAAATGATGATCTATGTATAACATTCCAAATTGAAAATTTGGGATGTTACAAACCTACCCCCCTTAAGATGAATCTCGCCCTCGAGATTCGGGTTGGCTAGAAAACAGGTGGGAGTGGTTTTTCCGTAGATCTTCCTCTCGCTCCCAGGTGGCCTCATCTTTGGTGTGGTGACTCCACTGAACTTTGCAAAACTTGATAACCTTGCTGCGGGTAACTCGGCTGGCATACTCGAGAATCTTAACTGGCTTCTCCTCATAGGTCAAATCACTTTCCAACTGAATCGCTTCCAGTGGCATAGTATCTCTCAGTGGTATCTCAGCCATCTCCGCGTGGCACTTCTTCAGCTGCGAAACGTGAAATACATCATGTACTTCAGACAATCCTTCGGGCAATTCCAGCTTGTAAGCAGCTTCTCCCATACGTTCCAACACTCTGTATGGTCCAATAAAACGGGGTGCTAACTTTCCCTTAACTCCAAAGCGCTTCACTCCTCGAAGTGGTGATACTTGAAGATACACTCTGTCTCCGATTTCGTGAACTGTCTCCTTGCGTTTAGAATCAGCATAACTCTTCTGCCTGGACTGGGCTACCTTGAGCCTATCGCGAATCAACTTCACTTTCTGTTCAGACTCCTTAATCAAATCTGGTCCAAACAACTGACGGTCTCCAACTTCGTCCCATAACAACGGCGTTCTACACCTCCTTCCGTACAAAGCTTCGAAAGGGGCCATCTTCAAACTGGTTTGATAACTGTTGTTATACGAAAACTCCGCATATGGCAAATTGTCGTCCCAACTTGATCCATAATCTAGCGCACAAGCTCTCAACATGTCCTCCAAAATCTGGTTGACTCTCTCGGTCTGTCCATCTGTCTGCGGGTGAAATGCTGTACTAAATTCCATCCTGGTTCCCAATGTTTCATGTAACTGCTTCCAAAACTTCGATGTAAATTGGGTTCCTCTGTCTGATACAATGGTCCTCGAAACTCCATGCAAACATACTATCCTGGTCATGTATATCTTTGCCAACTTAGCACTGGTGTAAGTGGTCTTCACTGGAATGAAATGAGCCACTTTCGTCAAACGGTCGACTACAACCCATATCGAGTCATAGCCTGAATGAGTCCTGGGTAATCTGGTGATAAAATCCATGCCTATTTTATCCCACTTCCATTCGGGTATCGGCAATGGCTGTAGCAATCCTGCTGGCTTCTGATGCTCTGCCTTCACTCTCTGACATACATCACAAACTGCTACAAACTCCGCAATGTCCTTCTTCATTCCGGTCCACCAGAAAGTATTCTTCAAATCCAAATACATCTTGGTATTCCCTGGGTGAATCGAGTACGGTGAATCATGGGCTTCTTGCAAAATCAACTTCCTGATCTCCGGATCATTTGGCACATATACGCGGTCCTCGAACCATAAGGTATCGTGCTCATCCTCACGAAATCCCTTGGCTTTACCTTTGCTCATCTTCGCTTTTATCTCTTCAATCTCCTTGTCTGTCTTCTGAGCTTCTCTGATCTTGTCCATCAAGGTAGAATGAATATCCAATGACGCTAAATAGCCTCTTGGGACTATCTCCAAACATAACTCACGTATGTCCTCGGCTAACTCCTGAGGTAACTTTCCTGTCATGAGGGTGTTGACATGACTCTTGCGGCTCAACGCGTCTGCTACTACGTTAGCCTTTCCGGGGTGATAATGCAATCTCATATCATAGTCTTTGATGAGCTCCAACCATCTCCTCTGTCTGAGGTTTAACTCCTTTTGTGTGAAAATGTACTTCAAACTCTTGTGATCCGTGTACACCTCACAATGGTTTCCGATGAGAAAATGTCTCCATGTTTTCAATGCATGCACTACGGCTGCTAATTCCAAATCGTGCGTAGCATAATTCTTCTCATGGGGTTTAAGTTGTCGTGAAGCATACGAAACAACTCTTCCTTCCTGCATAAGCACTGCTCCAAGTCCTCGACGAGAAGCATCGCAATAAACTTCATAGTCCTTGCGTTGATCTGGCAGAATCAACACTGGTGATGTAACCAATCGTTTCTTCAACTCCTGGAAACTAGCTTCACATTCCTCAGTCCAATTGAATTTGGTGTCCTTCTTCAATAGCTCAGTCATGGGCTTAGCAATCCTTGAGAAATTCTCGATAAATCTCCGGTAGTATCCTGCAAGTCCAAGAAAACTCTGGATTTCTCCAACTGTAGTGGGTGATTCCCAACTGGTCACTGTGTCAACCTTGGCAGGGTCTACTGCTATTCCTTCTCCAGAAATAACATGTCCAAGGAATCCAACTTCCTTCAACCAAAACTCACATTTGCTGAACTTGGCATATAATTGATGTTCTCTGAGCTTCTCAAGCACCAATCGTAAATGCTGCTCATGCTCTTCTTCATCCTTGGAAAATATTAAAATATCATCAATGAACACCACGATGAACTTATCCAAAAACTCCATAAACACTTTGTTCATCAGGTTCATGAAATAGGCCGGTGCGTTAGTCAGTCCAAATGACATAACGGTATACTCATACAATCCATATCTGGTGGTAAATGCCGTCTTGGGTATATCCTGCTCTCGAATCTTTAACTGATGGTACCCTGATCATAGATCGATCTTGGAAAATACTTTAGCTCCTTGCAAGCGGTCAAACAAATCATTTATCATCGGCAGTGGGTACTTGTTTTTGATGGTCACTTCATTCAATCCTCGGTAATCAACAACCATCCTCAACGATCCATCTTTCTTCTCCACTAGAAGTACTGGTGATCCCCACGGTGACGAACTTGGGCTAATATAGCCTTTATCCAGTAACTCCTTGATCTGCTTCTTAATTTCCTCCAAATCCTTTGCGGGCATCCTGTACGGTCTCTTAGATATTGGCCCTGTGCCTGGCAAAAGTTCAATCAAGAACTCAATGTCTCTATCTGGTGGCATGCCTGGCAACTCTTCTGGAAATACATCCGGATAATCCTTCACCACTGGTACTTCCTCCTGTACAACTCCTGATAAGGAATTCACTTGAGTCCTCTTCGGCATGTGCCTGGATACATACTTGATCCTCTTTCCTTCAGGGGTGGTAAGCAAAATAGTCTTGCTGGCACAATCGATGTTTCCTCCATACAACGATAGCCAATCCATTCCCAAGATCACATCCAAACCTTGCGATTCCCAAAACAATGAGGTCTGAGGGGAAAACATGCCTACCAATGGCCAATGGTATCTGAAAACATCCTTGGGTGGCCATATACTCTGCTCCTGGCGAGGTTACTAACATGGGGCTTTTGAGAACTTGGGTGGACATCTTAAACTTGTTTACGAATCCCCTTGATATGTATGAATGCGATGCACCAGTATCGAAAAGAACAGTTGCAGTAAATGACTTAACCAAAAACTTACCTATTACTGCATCAGGCTGAGCTTCAATCTCCTCCACGCTCACGTGGTTCACATGTCCTTTGTTGAACGGGTTCGGCTTCTTCCCAGAGCTTCCATTACCATTTCCATTTTGGGCTTCGGGACAATCGGTAGCGTAATGTCCCGTCTTCTGGCACTTGAAACAGGTAATGTGACTTAGATCTCTCTTGGTTGGGGTAGATGGGTTGGTGCGGTTCTGTCCGTTTCCTCCTCCATTCCCGTTACCATTCTTGGAGCCATTATGGTTGTGCGAACTACCTCCTCCATGGGTATGCTGAAACTGTCCTCCCGGCTTCGGGGTAAATCGTGGCTTCTGCTGGGCTCCAGAATTGTACTTCCCTTGTCCATACTTCATCTGCTGTTGCTTCCCTTCAATCATGAGAGCTCTATCTATCAGCTCCTGGTAGTTGTTGAAAGTTGCTACCATCAACTGCATACTCAGCTCATCATTCAATCCTTCCAGAAACTTCTCCTGCTTGGCAGCATCCGTAGCAACGTCATCTGGTGCATAACGTGCTAACTTACTGAATTCCTCCACATACTGGCCTACGGTGCGTCCTCCTTGGCATAGGTTGCGAAACTCACGCTTCTTCATAGCCATAGCTCCTGCTGAAACATGAGCTGTACGGAAAGCTTGCTGAAACTGGTCCCATGTGACAGTGTCAATAGGGTGCGTGGCTGTATAATTCTCCCACCATGATGCTGCGGGTCCATCAAGCTGATGTGCGGCAAAACGTACTCTTTCCGCATCTGTGCATCCTGCAGTGGTCAACTCCCTTCCAACTTTGCGGAGCCAATCATCTGCTACAATCGGCTCGGTGCTACTGGAGAACACCGGCGGGTTTAGCCTTAAGAAACGGGCTAAGTGGTCAACAGGTGGTGGTGGCGGTGGGTTGTTGTTGTTGTTGTTGCCTTGGTTCTGAACTAACACTTGCATCAGGGCATTCTGTTGCTGAATCAACTGGGTGATCTCTGGCGGGAAAACAAATCCGGTGTCGCGTCTCGGAGGCATCTGATAGGTTTAGAAAAGATGAGAATTAAGAATAGAATGAGGTCTAGAGAGAAAACACTACCCATATGCTCATGAGACAAATTCAATCAATATCACTCAATCAATCCAAACAAGGCAAAACAATCGATCTAACTAGCGTTACAAAGTTCTTGAACTATACTACTAAATGGGAGAAAACTACTACTGATATGGTGGTCTACTAAAAATTCTGATCCGTTGAAGACTCCATGATGTCTGCTCCAGCTTCATCAATCCATTCGTCTTCACTTGGTTCCGAGTCGGTGTCGTCGATGATGATGTAGTTATCCGGACAAGTGCATTCGTCGACTTCTGCTTTTGGCACTGGATTTCCCACGAATGCTCCAATCTTATTCTCCAGGTCGTCAATCTTCCCGACTAGTGCGTTGATTTCTTCCAAATAGTCTTCGCGTGTAGTCTTGAGTTCTTCTTGGAGCTCCTTGATCTTCGTGAATGCCTTCTTCAGTTCTTCCTTGTCCGTGCATATCTGGTTCTCCTGGCGTCGAATATGTTGGTTCTGCTCCTGGATGAAAGCTGCAATTGATCCATCCTTCTTGGTCTTGATCATCTCCCATTGCGCGTCTCGACGTCCACAAATTTGATAAATTGTATCCTTAAGCTCCTGGTGATAGACTTCTCCAATGCGTCCCATGGCGATGTGTGCGGCCATGCTCTTCCCTAAACTCCAAGTTGGTGCTTCGAAAACCAATCTCATGGGTTCCGTAATTGGCGCAAACGTCCTTCCTGGAATGATAACTTGAATCTTCCAACTCTCCTCTTCAGGTAATGTAGCGTTGTAGGTTCCGGTGACGCTTGGTATTCCTATGTTCAAGTACTTGGTGACTTCCTTCAAGTGTCGTCCAAATGGCGTGTCTTCATCCGGTTGCATGAACTTGCTCCTTGCATTCGCCATTCCTAAAAGAGTAGAAAGTGGAGAGGGGTCAGAAATGAGAAGAGAGAAGTTTTCTAGGGCTTAAGCTTAGTGGCCGTGTCCTATAGTCAGCGTGTGCTCTGATACCAACTTTGTAGCGACCAGACCTCAAATGGCCTGTGCTGCTGTGCACCAGTGTCATCCCTGGATCAGTAATGCTGACACGCACAGTACAAATGGAGGATTTATAACAGAGTAGCAATCACACACTTATTACATCGAATATCTCCGAAGAGATTAAGTATAATAAACATGGCTTAAGGCCATCTAAAAACGATAACAGCGGAAGACTTGGAAGATAAGTGAGTCCATCAACTCCAGCGGCATCACTGAGTATAAGACCACGACCTAAGGCACCTTACTCGTCGTCTGAAAAGTCTGCAACATGAAATGTTGCAGCCCGAAAACGGGTCAGCACATAGAATATGCTGGCAAAGCAACACATAGAGAGCAATGAACAATGATAAGGCTATACTATATGCATATATGGCTGGTGGAAAGGCTCTATGGTTACAGTTTTTGCGAAAAGCCAATTTTATCCTACTTCAAAAGGAATAAATTTTATTTAACTATCTTGGTGGTTGAAACATTGAGAAGGTACCTCCAACTCAATCCCAATTAAGTAACATCATTAACCCAACAAAATTAATTATAAGTATCACGGTGATGAGATTCAAATGATAATCCAGGTACTAGATACTCAAGTTGTCCATAACCGGGGACACGGCTAACCATGATTAGTTTGTACACTCTGCAGAGGTTTGTGCACTTTTCCCACAAGACTCGATCGCCTCCGCTTGATTCTCGCACTGCATGATGTTTGAGAAACGGATGACCGAGACACAGTCTTTCAGAAATAGTCACTCTCTACTCTGGATGGACCGGTACACCTACTTTCCCCTACATCTGCTAGTCCACCTCTTCAAGAGATCCTGTAACCTACTCAGCTATGCTAGAGCCCATAATAGCTTGCGGCTGCACATGGAAGTTTCTAGCATGAATAATCTTATGATCCCTTTGAGCCTGGGTGGCGGACCTTATACATACAGACAACACTGGGTTCTCCAGGTGCCTCAATCCACCCAGATGTGAGTTTTAGTTGCCACCTTAAGTTGAACCATTATTAAACACTCACATCTGTCATGAATATCTCTCAAACCCAAACCACGTCTACGCATAGCATGGCAATAATAAAAGCAACGTAGAAGTAACTCCCAAGGGTTAAATAACTCTAGGCGCTTGAATCACCTGATTCCGATAAATGAGCGAAAAGTTAAACAGATTCGAAGTTTCGATCAGAAATCGAACCTGAGAAAATAACGAGAAAATCCGTCGAAAAAGAAAAACGGACGAACGGTTAAATAACGGACGTTCGTTAACAGAGAAAAACCGATGAACGCGTTCGTTAAAACGAACGGTTCGGTGAACGCTCGCAAAGTAATAAAACCGGAAAAAAAAACCAATCTAGAGTTTTTTTTAAAAACAAAAGGTTTTTTTCTTCAAAAAACCGGTCAACACGAACGGCAGTACCTCGACGGGGCTCGCTCCGGCGAGGGGCTCCGGTGGGCGGGGTTGGCGGCGGGG
>NC_057814.1:273932797-273952725 GCF_018294505.1 Triticum aestivum | reverse complement strand
GGCGGCGGCTCCGGCGATGGTGGCGGCGAAAACGGAGGGGGAGGGCTATATATAGGTAGGAGGGGGGCTAGAGGGCTTGGGGAAGGGGCAAAGCCCGAGGCGGCGGCGGCTTCGTGCTCCCGGCGGACTCCGGCGGCGTGGGGAAGAAGGAGAGCACGGGCGGGCCGGCCTGGCTTCGGCTGGGCCTCGGCCCAGTCGGGCAAGCGCGTATATTTTTTTTAAATATGTTCCGCGGAAAATATTGCGTAGAAAAATAAATAAAAATCAGAAAAATACGAGATAAATTTTCTCCGTCTTGTTAGAAAATCTAGAATAGGGTGAACATTTTTAAAATAAAAAATAAATATTTTGAAAACATGCATATTTTTAAATGCAATAAAAATTGCAAATAAAATCCAAATAATGTTTTTAACATTTTTCCTCCAGTATTTCAATGTTTTTGGAGAAGTCATATTTTCTCCTCTCGTTTATTTTAAAATGAAATATTCTTCCGGAGAGAAAAATAATCAAAAACCAAAATCCTCGTTGGAAAATCAAATTTGAAAAATTCAAGAAAATACCCAACTCTCTCAGAGGGTCCTTGAGTTGCTTAGGATATATCGAGGATTTGTCAAAATGCACAAAACATGATATGCAAATGATGATCTATGTATAACATTCCAAATTGAAAATTTGGGATGTTACATAATACTTTGGCACCTTTAAGTTGCTCGAATAGCTCATTGATGTTGGGAAGTGGATACTTGTTCTTGATTGTCTTCTTGTTCAATGGGCGGTAGTCGACACAAAGTCAGTCCGTGCCATCCTTCTTCTGGACAAAAAGAACACCACAACCCCACGGAGATGAACTCGGTCTGATCAAACCCAGACGCTCCTGTTCATCGAGCTGTTTCTTCAATTCCTTCAGCTCCTTGGGTCCAAGCTTGTATGGACGCTTGCAAACGGGTTCCGTGCCAGGGTCAAGATCGATAACAAACTCAACTGGCCGGTGAGGAGGCATACCCGGAAGCTCTTCTGGAAAGACATCTTGGTACTCACAAATGACTGGAATTTGAGAAATAGCATCCAATTCGCCCTTCTCATTGAGAGAAAATAATCGAATGGTCTCGTCATGAGCGGCATAGATAATCACATCCTCAGAAGAGTGTGTCAATTGAATTTCCCTGGCAGCACAGTCAAGTTGAGCCTTGTGCTTAGAAAGCCAGTCCATCCCGAGAATTAGATCAATATCCGAGTTGCCAAGAACAATTGGAGAAGACAGAAATTTATAGTTTCCCATCTTGATAGAAACATCGGGAGCAACCAAACTAGAAGTCATAAGCTTTCCCGGAGAAACAACTTGCATAACTTTGGATAAAATCTCTGTGTCAACATTGTGCTTCGATGCAAATGGGTATGACATGAAAGAATGCAATGCACTAGTATCAAATAAAACTTTTGCAGGAATATCATTAACTGAGAGATTACCCATTATCACATCAGTAGATTCCTCCGCTTGAGCTGCATTCATCATGTTCACCTTTGCAGACTTGGGATTATGCTTGACCACTGCATTGCTGGAAGATCTCACAGGAGGAGGAGGCGGAAGGCGCCTTTGATTGAAGCACTTGTTAGCATAGTGACCTTTCTGCTGACACCTGTTGCAAGTCACCTCTGAGAGTGGACGATGATAAGGAGCATTGGACTTTGGAGCTTGATTCTGAGACTTGTTCTGATAGCCAGGGTTGGGTGGGTGGGAAGATCCATGGCCACCTTTGTTCTTCTACTGGTAAGGCTGACAAAACGGAGGAGGAGGAGGCAACCAGAACTTCTGTTGCTTAGCAGCCACTAGTGAGGAAGAAGAAGACTGAACTGCGTCCCTGACTCTCTTCTTAGAAGCCTCACACTTGAGCTGAGCAGCCTCTTGCTTCAGTGCCATATTGTAGAAATCATCATACTTGGTCGGCTCAAAAAGCACGAGAGGTAATTGCAGATCTTCTCTGAGGCCACCTCTGAATTGATAGATCATGCTCTTTTCATCAGGAACGTCTTGCTTAGCGAAGCGAGCGAGTTTCTAAAACTGAGTATTGTATTGATACACGGACATGCTGCCTTGCTTGAGATTGCGGAACTCCTCACGCTTGCTCTCAACAACACTTAGTGGAATGTGGTGAGCTTTGAAGTCTCTGCCGAAATCATCCCAGGTACTCACACGATCTCCTCTGGAATCTTTGTATTGTTGATACCACTCGGCAGCTAGATCCTTGAGTTGAAAAGAAGCGAACTTGACAAAGTCCTCAGGCCTGACATTGCTACATTCAAAATGCTTGTTGATGTCCACGAGCCAATCATCGGCATCTGTGGCCTCGGCACAACAGCTGAAAGACTTCGGCTGATTTGCGAGGAACTGGTTGAGGGTAGCGAAATGAGGCTGATTGTTGCCTTGGCCTTGATTTCCTTGATTGCCTTGCCCTTGGGTGCGTTCTTGCAAGAGTTGCAAAATCATCTGAGCATTGGCGTTGGTGGCTGCCATGATAGCTTGCCATGCCTCCGGAGGCGGAGGTGGTGGCGGAGGGTTCGCCTGACTCCCCTCATTGCGTTCCGGATTCTGACACGTTGGCAGAGCCATCCTAAAGAGGGTGACATCCGTTAGCATCTTGATAGACAAATAGAAAAGTTGAATCAACGGATAGAAATTGCAACATATAGTCTTCACAATAAACATTCGAATGAGGATGAACGAATGAATTCCATAGTAAATCATCACACTTTCATTAAGGTGAGAAGCCACTTGATAAGAGATTGATGAATAAAATAACAAGGTACGAGTGGAACAAATAAGTGGTAAGGATTACCCAATCACAAACCAAATATCTGTGGGAAGAAATGCTAAGAGCTACTTGAATCCCACCTATAAAATCCCAAAACTTTCTGGTTATGCAATCTGGTGTTGGGGATACAGGGGACACAAAATATATCACCCAAACTAGCAATCCCTAGATCCAGCTGTATCCATCCGTCAACACATAACCAAGAAACCTTCGGAAATCGTGTACCTCAACCTTCGAAAAGCATCCGTTATACGAGTTATGGCAATATCCCGAACTCCCACCCCAGTACCGGGTGGCGTCGAGGTGATCTCACCAACAACTGCATAAAAGAGATTTTTGATGTCGGCGAAACTCAGGTATTCCAGAACTGCAACGATAAAATTGTGACGACAACACCTCGGAGCTCAACTCCCCGGGACACTGCCACAACCCCTAAATGTCAGGAGGCACCAAGAACAATGTTCTCGTCACAAAACCATCAGAACGATTCCTGGATACCCGCGTGATCCTAAATTTTTTTTTGTGAAATTTGAGGAGAGAAGAGTCAAAACTTCTACGTCAGGAGGCCTCACCAGAGCGACGAAGGGACTGAGGAGTAAAAAGAATCCTACTCTCTGATATATATAATCCTAAGACTCAAAACATTTTTGTTCTAGACTCCAACAACGCCAGCGATTCGATCAAGCAGGGGGCTCCTAAGTCGGGGATGGCTCTGATACCAACTTGTAACGCCCACGATGCGGCTATATCTCCCACGTGTCGAGGCACGACTTAGAGGCATAACCGCATTGTAGGTATTGTCGCAAGAAGGGTCATCTTCACACAATCCCATGTAATGAACAAGAATGGGATAACGAGAGTTGGCTTACAATCGCCACTTCACACAATACATAAATTAATTCATACATCATCCAAAATCCACACATAGACCGACTACGGTCAAATCCAAATGAAAATAAGATAACCCCAAATGCTAGATCCCCGATCGTCCCAACTGGGCTCCATTACTGATCATCAGGAAAAGAAACATAGTAACGACCACGTTCCTCATCAAACTCCCACTTGAGCTCGGTTGCGTGAGACGAACACGTATGCAAATGAGATGCGCATGATGACATGATATGAGATGCATGACATGAACAAAATGCAAAACGAAAAACAAAACCCGACCACGAAGGGAATATCATAACACATAGCCGAAAATGGCAAGAGTTGGAGTTACAAATATGGAAAGTTACATCCGGGGTGTTACAACACATTGCTGGGAATGGCTTCCCTCTTGGAACCTATCTTTGTCAGATCATCGGCTGCTTGAATTTTCAGTCGGGGTATGTGATGGAGCTCTAACCCCTCAAACTTCTTCTCTAACTTTCTCACTGCATTACAATAGCCAGTCATAGCTGGGCTTCTGACATCCCACTCCTTCATCACATGATTGACCACTAAATCCGAGTCGCCATAGACCATGAGGCGACGGACGCCGAGTGAAATGGCCATACGCAACCCGCACAGAAGTGCTTCATACTCAGCTTCATTGTTGGAGGAGTCAAAATGAATCTGGAGAACATAGCTGAGTTTGTCACCTCGGGGGGATACCAATACCACCCCAGCACCAGAACGATTCAGCATCTTGGATCCATCAAAGAACATGGTCCAATGCTCCGAGTGAATCTGAGTCAGAAGTTGTTGTTTGATCCACTCGGCGAGGAAATCTGCTATTGCTTGGGATTTGATAGCTTTCTTTGCCTCAAACTTGATATCCAAGGGAAGGAGTTCAATCGCCCACTTTGCCACTCGACCAGTTGCATCTCTGTTGTTCAGGATCTCTGACAATGGTGCGTCGCTGACGACTGTAATGGAGTGATCAGAGAAATAATGTGCAACCTTCTTCGTGGTCATGTAAATCCCATAAACAAGCTTCTGATAATGTGGATATCTTTGCTTGGATGGAGTCAGAACTTCAGAAACATAGTATACCAGGCGCTGAACTTTATAGGCTTTTCCTTCTTCTTCCTGCTCGACCGTGAGCACCGTACTGACAACTTGTCCTGTGGCTGCAATATAAAGCAGTAAAGGCTCTTTGCTGATTGGGGCAGCAAGCACCGGCTGGGTGGAAAGCAGGGCTTTGAGCTCTGCAAATGTTGCATCAGCTTCATCTGTCCACTCAAACTTGTCAGATTTCTTCATCAGTCGGTAGAGAGGCAAGGCCTTTTCACCGAGACGAGATATGAATCGACTCAAGGCGGCCAAACAACCAGTAAGCTTTTGGACATCATGTACACGCACAGGGCGCTTCATCCGGAGTATGGCACCAACTTTCACTGGGTTTGCATCGATCCCTCGTTTCGGAAACGAGGAAACCAAGTAACTTTCCGCCAGGAACTCCGAATGTGCACTTTGATGGATTAAGCTTGATATCATACCTTCTGAGGTTGGAAAAGGTTTCAGCAAGGTGAGCCAGCAGGTCGGAACCTTTACGTGACTTGACCACAATGTCATCCATGTATGCTTCCACATTCCGACTAATTTGAGTGAGCAGACACTTCTGAATCATCCTCATGAATGTGGCTCCAGCGTTCTTCAGGTCGAATGGCATGGTGACATAACAGAAGCATCCGAATGGAGTGATGAAAGCCGTTTTTATCTCATCGGGTCCATACAGTCGGATATGATGATACCCGGAATAGGTGTCCAGAAAAGACAATCGCTCACACCCCACAGTCGACTCAACAATTTGGTCAATGCGGGGGAGAGGAAAATGATCTTTCGGGCAGGCCCGGTTGATATGCTTGAAGTCAATGCACATGCGAAGTGAGTCGTCCTTCTTGGGGACCATGACAACATTGGCGAGCCACTCGGAGTGGTAAATTTCTCGGATGAACTCAGCTGCCAGGAGCCGAGCCACTTCCTCACCAATTGCTTTTCTATTCTGTACGGTGGACCATCAAAGATGTTCCTTGACTGGTTTTACTTTCGGGTCGACTCGCAAACGATGCTCAGCTAGTCCCCTGGGTACACCCGTGCTACCTCTTGAGCACTGCGTTGGTTTTCCCTTGAAGAGGAAAGGGTGATGCAGCAAAGTAGCGTAAGTATTTCCCTCAGTTTTTGAGAACCAAGGTATCAATCCAGTAGGAGGCCACGCACGAGTCCCTCGCACCTACACAAACAAATAAATCCTCACAACCAACGCGATAAGGGGTTGTCAATCCCTACACGGTCACTTACGAGAGTGAGATCTGATAGATATGATAGGATAATATTTTTGGTATTTTTGTGATAAAGATGCAAAGTAAAATAAACAAAATAAAAACGACGCCAGAAATAGCTTGTTGTCGGGAGATTAATATGATGGAAAATAGACCCGGGGGCCATAGGTTTCACTAGTGGCTTCTCTCAAGAGTATAAGTATTTTAAGGTGGGTGAACAAATTACTGTTGAGCAATTGACAGAATTGAGCATAGTTATGAGAATATCTAGGCATGATCATGTATATAGGCATCACGTCCGAAACAAGTAGACTGACTCCTGCCTGCATCTACTACTATTACTCCACACATCGACCGCTATCCAGCATGCATCTAGAGTATTAAGTTCATAAGAAAAGAGTAACGCTTTAAGCAAGATGACATGATGTAGCGGGATAAACTCATGCAATATGATATAAACCCCATCTTGTTATCCTCGATGGCAACAATACAATACGTGCCTTGCTGCCCCTACTGTCACTGGGACAGGACACCGCAAGATTGAACCCAAAGCTAAGCACTTCTCCCATTGCAAGAAAGATCAATCTAGTAGGCCAAACCAAACTGATAATTCGAAGAGACTTGCAAAGATAACCAATCATACATGAAAGAATTCAGAAGATTCAAATAATGTTCATAGATACACTTGATCATAAACCCACAATTCATCGGTCTCAACAAACACACCGCAAAAGAAGATTACATCAAATAGATCTCCACAAGAGAGGGGGAGAACATTGTATTGAGATCCAAAAATAGAGAGGAAGCCATCTAGCTAATAAGTATGGACCCGAAGGTTTGAGGTAAACTACTCACACTTCATCGGAGAGGCTATGGTGTTGATGTGGAAGCCCTCCGTGATCGATGCCCCCTCCGGCGGAGCTCTGGAACAGGCCCCAAGATGGGATCTCACGGGTACAGAAGGTTGCGGCGGTGGAATTAGGTTTTTGGCTCCGTATCTGATCGTTTGGCGGTACGTAGGTATATATAGGAGGAAGGAGTACGTCGGTGGAGCAACGTGGGGCCCATGAGGGTGGAGGGCGCGCCTGATGTCTACTACACAACCTTCTTCTTGTAGACATTGTTGGGCCTCCAAGTGCAGAGGTTTGTAGGACAGTAGCAAATTTCCCTCAAGTGGATGACCTAAGGTTTATCAATCCGTGGGAGGCGTAGGATGAAGATGGTCTCTCTCAAGCAACCCTGCAACCAAATAACAAAGAGTCTCTTGTGTCCCCAACACACTCAATACAATGGTAAATTGTATAGGTGCACTAGTTCGGCGAAAAGATGGTGATACAAGTGCAATATGGATGGTAGATATAGGGTTTTGTAATCTGAAAATATAAAAACAGCAAGGTAACTAATGATAAAAGTGAGCGTAAACGGTATTGCAATGCTAGGAAACAAGGCCTAGGGTTCATACTTTCACTAGTGCAAGTTCTCTCAACAATAATAACATAATTGGATCATATAACTATCCCTCAACATGCAACAAAGAGTCACTCCAAAGTCACTAATAACGGAGAACAAACGAAGAGATTATGGTAGGGTACGAAACCACCTCAAAGTTATTCTTTCCGATCAATCCATTGGGCTATTCCTATAAGTGTCACAAACAGCCCTAGAGTTCATAGTAAAATAACACCTTAAGACACACATCAACCAAAACCCTAATGTCACCTAGATACTCCAATGTCACCTCAAGTATCCCTGGGTATGATTATACGATATGCATCACACAATCTCAGATTCATCTATTCAACCAACACATAGAACTTCAAAGAGTGCCCCAAAGTTTCTACCGGAGAGTCAAGACGAAAACGTGTGCCAACCCCTATGCATAGGTTCATGGGTGGAACCCGCAAGTTGATCACCAAAACTTACATCAAGTGGATCAATAGAATACCCCATTGTCACCACAGGTATCCCACGCAAGACATACATCAAGTGTTCTCAGATCCTTAAAGACTCAATCCGATAAGATAACTTCAAAGGGAAAACTCAATCCATTACAAGAGAGTAGAGGGGAGAAACATCATAAGATCCAACTATAATAGCAAAGCTCGCGATACATCATGATCGTATCACCTCAAGACCACGAGAGAGAGAGAGAGAGATCAAACACATAGTTACTGGTACATACGCTCAGCCCCGAGGGTGAACTACTCCCTCCTCGTCATGGAGATCGCCGGGATGATGAAGATGGCCAGTGATGAGGGATCCCCCCCTCCGGCAGGGTGCCGGAACAGGGTCCCGATTGGTTTTTGGTGGCTACAGAGGCTTGCGGCGGCGGAACTCCCGATCTCTTCTATTCCCCTAAGGTTTTAGGGTATATTGGTGTATATAGGAGGAAGAAATACGTCAGGGGAGCCACGAGGCGCCCACGAGGGTGGAGGGCGCGCCCAGGGGGGTGGGCGCCCCCTGCCTCATGCCTCCCTCGTTGCTTTCCTGACATGCACTCCAAGTCCCCCGGATTGCTTTCTTTCCAAAAATAACTTCTCCAGAAGGTTTCATTCCGTTTCGACTTCGTTTGATATTCCTTTTCTTCGAAACACTGAAACAAGGGAAAAAACAGGAACTGGCCCTGGGCTCTGGGTTAATAGGTTAGTCCCAAAAATATTATAAAAGTGCATAATAAAGCCCATAAACATCCAAAACACATAATAAAATAGCATGGAACAATAAAAAATTATAGATACGTTGGAGTCATATCAGCATCCCCAAGCTTAATTCCTGCTCGTCCTCTAGTAGGTAAATGATAAAAACAATTTTTTTGATGTGGAATGCTACTTGGCATAATTTCAATGTAATTCTTCTTAATTGTGGTATGAATATTCAGATCCGAAAGACTCAAGATAAAAGTTCATATTGACATAAAAGTAATAATACTTCAAGCATACTAACTAAGCAATTATGTCCTCGCAAAATAACATGGCCAAAGAAAGTTCATCCCTACAAAATCATATAGTTTAGTCATGCTCCATTTTCGTCACACAAGAATGCTCTCATCATGCACAACCCCGATGACAAGCCAAGCAATTGTTTCATACTTTAGTGATCTCAAACTTTTTCAACCTTCACGCAATACATGCGCGTGAGTCATGGATATAGCACTATGGGTGGAATAGAATATAATGATGGGGGTTATGTGGAGAAGACAAAAAAGGAGAAAGTCTCACATCAACGCGGCTAATCAATGAGCTATGGAGATGCCCATCGATTGATGTTAATGCAAGGAGTAGGGATTGCCATGCAGCAGATGCACTAGAGCTATAAATATATGAAAGCTCAACAAAAAAAACTAAGTGGGTGTGCATCCAACTTGCTTGCTCATGAAGACCTAGGGCACTAGAGGAGGCCCATTGTTGGAATATACAAGCCAAGTTCTATAATGAAAAATTCCCACTAGTATATGGAAGTGACAAAACAAGAGACTCTCTATCATGAAGATTATGGTGCTACTTTGAAGCACAAGTGTGGTAAAAAGGATAGTAACATTGTCCCTTCTCTCTTTTTCTCTCATTTTTTGGGCCTTCTCTTTTTGTATGGCCTTTCTCTCTTTTTTTATTCCTCATTTAGGACAATGCTCTAGAAAATGATGATCATCACACTTCTATTTATTTACAACTCAATGATTACAACTCGATACTAGAACAGAGTATGACTCTATATGAATGCCTCCGGCGGTGTACCGGGATATGCAATGAACCAAGAGTGACATGTATGAAAGAATTATGAACGGTGGCTTTGCCACAAATACTATGTCAACTACATGATCATGCAAAGCAATATGACAATGATGGACGTGTCATGATAAACGGAACGGTGGAAAGTTGCATGGAAATATATCTCGGAATGGCTATGGAAATGCCATAATAGGTAGGTATGGTGGCTGTTTTGAGGAAGATATAAGGAGGTTTATGTGTGAAAGAGCATATCATATCACGGGGTTTGGATGCACCGGCGAAGTTTGCACCAACTCTCATTGTGAGAAAGGGCAATGCACGGTACCGAAGAGGCTAGCAATGATGGAAGGGTGAGAGTGCGTATAATCCATGGACTCAACATTAGTCATAAAGAACTCACATACTTATTGTAAAAATCTAAAAGTCATAAAAAACCAAGCACTACGCGCATGCTCCTAGGGGGATAGATTGGTAGGAAAAGACCATCGCTCGTCCCCGACCGCCACTCATAAGGAGGACAATCAAAGAATACCTCATGTTTCAAATTTGTTACATAACGTTTACCATACGTGCATGCTACGGGACTTGCAAACTTCAACAAAAGTATTTCTCAAATTCACAACTACTCAACTAGCACAAGTTTGATATCACTACCTCCATGTCTCAAAACAATCATCAAGCATCAAACTTCTCTTAGTATTCAACACACTCATAAGAAAGTTTTTACTAGTCTTGAATACCTAGCATATTCGGATTAAGCAAATTACCATGCTATTTAAGACTCACAAAATAATATGAGTGAAGCATGAGAGTTCGTCTATTTCTTTAAAATAAAACCACCGCCGTGCTCTAAAAGGATATAAGTGAAGCACTAGAGCAAATGACAAACTACTCCAAAAGATATAGGTGAAGATCAATGAGTAGCCGAATAATTATACAACTATGTGAAGACTCTCTAACATTTAAGAATTTCAGATCTTGATATTTTATTCAAACAGCAAGCAAAACAAAAGAAAATAAAATGACGCCCCAAGCAAAACACATATCATGTGGTGAATAAAAATGTAGCTCCAAGTAAAGTTACCGATGAACGAAGACGAAAGAGGGGATGCCATCCGGGGCATCCCCAAGCTTAGTCTCTTGGTTGTCCTTGAATATTACCTTGGGGTGCCTTGGGCATCCCCAAGCTTAGGCTCTTGCCACTCCTTATTCCGTAGTCCATCGAATCTTTACCCAAAACTTGAAAACTTCACAACACAAAACTTAACAGAAAATCTCGTGAGCTCCGTTAGCGAAAGAAAACAAAACACCACTTCATGGTACTGTAATTAACTCATTCTTTATTTATATTGGTGTTAAACCTACTGTATTCCAACTTATCTATGGTTTATAAACTATTTTACTAGCCATAGAGTCATCAAAATAAGCAAACAACACACGAAAAACAGAATCTGTCAAAAACAGAACAGTCTGTAGTAATCTGTAACTAATGCAAACTTCTGGAACTCCAAAAATTCTAAAATAAATTGGTGGACCTGAGGAATTTGTCTAGTAATCATCTGCCAAAATAATAAACTAAATAGCACTCTCCAGTAAAAAGTTTTAGCTAATCTCGTGAGCGCTAAAGTTTCTGTTTTTTACAGCATGATCATAAAGACTTCACCCAAGTCTTCCCAAAGGTTCTACTTGGCACAAACACTAATTAAAACACAAAAACACATCTAAACAGAAGCTAGATGGATTATTTATTCCTAAACAGAACAAAAAAGCAAGAAACTAAAATAAAAATGGGTTGCCTCCCAACAAGCGCTAACGTTTAACGCCCTTTGCCAGGCATGATGATTTCAATGATGCTCACATAAGAGATAAGAATTGAAACATAAAGAGAGCATCATGAAGAATATGACTAGCACCTTTAAGTATAACCCACTTCCTATGCATAGGGATTTTGTGAGCAAAAAACTTATGGGAACAATAATCAACTAGCATAGGAAGGCAAAACAAGCATAACTTTAAACTTTAAGCACATAGAGAGGAAACTTGTTATTATTGCAATTCCTACAAGCATATATTCCTCCCTCATAATAATTTTCAGTAGCATCATTAAATAATTCAACAATATAACCAGCACCTAAATCATTCTTTTCATGATCTACAAGCATAGAAATTTTATTACTCTCCACATAAGCAAAATTCTTCTCATTCGGAATAGTAGTGGGAGCAAACTCAACAAAATAACTATCATGTGAAGCATAATCCAATTGAAAATTAAAATCATGATGACAAGTTTCATGGTTATCTTTATTCTTTATAGCATACGTGTCATCACAATAATCATCATAAATAGGAGGCATGCTTTCATCATAATAAATTTGCTCATCAAAACTTGGGGAACTAAACATATCATCTTCATCAAACATAGCATCCCCAAGCTTGCGGCTTTGCATATCATTAGCATCATGGGTATTCAAAGAATTCACACTAACAACATTGCACTCATGCTCATCATTCACATATTTTATGCCAAGCATTCTATGTAATTCTTCTTCTAGTACTTGAGCACAATTTTCCTTTCCATCATTTTCACGAAAGACATTGAAAAGATGAAGCATATAAGGCAATCCTAATTCCATTTTTTGTAGTTTTCTTTTATAGACCAAACTAGTGATAAAACAAGAAACTAAAAGATTCGATTGCAAGATCTAAAGATATACCTTCAAGCACTCACCTCCCCGGCAACGGCGCCAGAAAAAAGTTTGATGTCTACTACACAACCTTCTTCTTGTATACGTTGTTGGGCCTCCAAGTGCAGAGGTTTGTAGGACAGTAGCAAATTTCCCTCAAGTGGATGACCTAAGGTTTATCAATCCGTGGGAGGCGTAGGATGAAGATGATCTCTCTCAAGCAACCCTGCAACCAAATAACAAAGAGTCTCTTGTGTCCCCAACTCACTCAATACAATGGTAAATTGTATAGGTGCACTAGTTCGGCGAAGAGATGGTGATACAAGTGCAATATGGATGGTAGATATAGGTTTTTGTAATATGAAAATATAAAAACAGCAAGGTAACTAATGATAAAAGTGAGCGTAAATGGTATTGCAATGCTAGGAAACAAGGCCTAGGGTTCATACTTTCACTAGTGCAAGTTCTCTCAACAATAATAACATAACTGGATCATATAACTATCCCTCAACATGCAACAAAGAGTCACTCCAAAGTCACTAATAGCGGAGAACAAACGAAGAGATTATGGTAGGGCACGAAACCACCTCAAAGTTATTCTTTCCGATCAATCCATTGGGCTATTCCTATAAGTGTCACAAACAACCCTAGAGTTCGTAGTAAAATAACACCTTAAGACACACATCAACCAAAACCCTAATGTCACCTAGATACTCCAATGTCACCTCAAGTATCCGTGGGTATGATTATACGATATGCATCACACAATCTCAGATTCATCTATTCAACCAACACATAGAACTTCAAAGAGTGCCCCAAAGTTTCTACCAGAGAGTCAAGACGAAAACGTGTGCCAACCCCTATGCATAGGTTCATGGGAGGAACCCGCAAGTTGATCACCAAAACATACATCAAGTGGATCAATAGAATACCCCATTGTCACCACGGGTATCCCACGCAAGACATACATCAAGTGTTCTCAAATCCTTAAAGACTCAATCCGATAAGATAACTTCAAAGGGAAAACTCAATCCATTACAAGAGAGTAGAGGGGGAGAAACATCATAAGATCCAACTATAATAGCAAAGCTCACGATAGATCATGATCGTATCACCTCAAGACCACGAGAGAGAGAGAGAGATCAAACACGTAGCTACTGGTACATACCCACAGCCCCGAGGGTGAACTACTCCCTCCTCGTCATGGAGATCGCCGGGATGATGAAGATGGCCACCGGTGAGGGATCCCCCCTCTGGCAGGGTGCTGGAACAGGGTCCCGATTGGTTTTTCGTGGCTACAGAGGCTTGCGGCGGCGGAACTCCCGATCTCTTCTGTTCCCCGAAGGTCTTAGGGTATATTGGTATATATAGGAGGAAGAAATATGCCAGGGGAGCCACAAGGGGCCCACGAGGGTGGAGGGCGCGCCCAGGGGGGTGGGCACGCCCCCTGCCTCGTGCCTCCCTCGTTGCTTTCCTGACGTGCACTCCAAGTCCCCCGGATTGCTTTCTTTCCAAAAATAACTTCTCCAAAAGGTTTCATTCTGTTTCGACTCTGTTTGATATTCCATTTCTTTGAAACACTGAAACAAGGGAAAAAACAGGAACTGGCAGTGGGCTCTGGGTTAATAGGTTAGTCCCAAAAATATTATAAAAGTGCATAATAAAGCCCATAAACATCCAAAAGAGATAATATAATAGCATGGAATAATCAAAAATTATAGATACGTTGGAGACGTATCAGCGCCTGGGGGGAGGGGTAGGCGCGCCCCTACCTCGTGGCTTCCTGGTAGCTTTCTTGACGTAGGGTCCAAGTCCTCTGGATCATGTTCGTTCCGAAAATCACGTTCCCAAAGGTTTCATTCCGTTTGGACTCCGTTTGATATTCTTTTTCTGCGAAACTCTAAAATAGGCAAAAAAACAGCAATTCTGGGCTGGGCCTCTGGTTAATAGGTTAGTCCCAAAAATAATATAAAAGTGAATAATAAAGCCCAATAATGTCCAAAACAGAATATGATATAGCATGGAACAACCAAAAATTATAGATACGTTGGAGACGTATCAACCCGGCATGTCAGAAGGCTTCCATGCAAAGATGTCCCAGTTCTCACGGAGGAACTGGATGAGCTCTTCTTCCTATTTGCTATCGAGTGAAGTTGAAATATGAGTAGGAGCAGCACTAGGATCGGCCGGGTGAATATGAATCGACTTGGTTTCACCGGACGACTGAAATGCAGAATCAGTGGCAGGCTTCTTGGAGCGCAACAAATCACTCGGATCTGCGTTCTTCCGGTATTCTTGCATTTTGACTGCTGCCATTTGTGCATCGGCCATTTTTGAGCCCTTCTGGAAGCACTCTTCTGCCTTCTGCCGATTGCCAGTGATAGTGATCACTCCTCTGGGACCAGGCATTTTCAATTTGAGGTACACGTAACATGGTCGAGCCATGAAACGTGCATAGGCAGGCCTACCCAAAATAGCATGATAAGCACTCTGGAAATCCACTACCTCAAATGTCAACTTTTCTTTGCGGTAATTCTTGGAATCACCGAAAACCATGTCAAGGGCGATCTGGCCGAGTGATTCAGCCTTCTTGCCAAGTATAACGCCATGGAAACTCATATTGCTTTCACTAAGCTTGGACATCGGAATGCCCATTCCCTTCAAGGTTTCAGCATACAGGATATTCAGGCCACTACCACCATCCATCAGCACTTTGGTCAGTCAAGTGCCCTCAACAACTGGGTCGACCACCAACGCTTGCCTCCCAGGGGTGGCTATACGCACTGGATGATCTGACTGGTCGAATGTGATGGCAGTCTGAGACCACTTCAAATAACTTGGTGCTGCTGGAGCAACCATGTTCACTTCTCTGTTGATAACTTTCAGTCGACTTTTGCTTTCAACATCAGCAAAAATCATCAGAGTGGAATTGACGTTGGGAAAACCATCATCATCTTCTTCCTTATCTTCACCCTTGTCCGACTCTTTTTCCTTCTCATTGGGTTGTTTCTCTCGGAACTGCTGGATCAGAACTCGACACTGTCGAGTGGTATGTTTAGGATAAATCAGATTACCCTCTTCGTCCTTCTTGATGTGAATGTGACACGGTAAATCCAACACGCCATTTCTGGCTTGATCTTTCACTTTCTTGGGGTTCCAGGGCCCTTTGGGCTTCCCCTTGAACTTTCCTTGAGCCACGACCAAAGCTTCACCAGGAGCCGCTGGTTCGGCCTTGCGTTTCTGTTTTCGACTGGAATTCCCTCCTCCGGTTTCTTGGACGACTGTTTTGTGTTTGCCACTCGGAAGTCGGTCTTCCTCTTCACCATTAGCGTACTTGGTGGCAATCTCCATCATCCGAGTCAGGGACATATCCCCTGTCCAACCGAATTTCAGATTCAACTCTCGATACTTAACACCCTCCTTGAAGGCACAAACTGCTTGGTGATCTGACACATTCTCCACTGTATGGTGCAATGTGATCCATCTCTGGATATAATCTCTCAAGGTCTCATTCGGTTTTTGCACGCAGGACTGTAATTCTGTTAACCCTGCTGGTCATTTGCATGTACCTTCAAAGGTTCTAACAAACACTCGGGCAAGTTCCTCCCAACTATATATATGCTGCCAGGTGCTAACTGATTCAACCATGCTCTGGCCGAGCCTTCCAACATCAGAGGAAGGTGCTTCATGGCCACTTCATCATTGCCGCACCGATCTGTACAGCCACTCGGTAGTCCTCAGGCCAAGTGTCAGGCTTGGACTCACCAGTGAACTTGCTGACTCCAGTCGCCAACCAGAAGTTGGGAGGAATCACTGCAGCCCTGATGGCTCTGCTGAAACACTATGGACCTGAAACGTGCACTCTGCTGCCAGTCGGATAATCTCTATCATGGCCTTCTCTGTGTGCTCTGTTCGTGTCAACCAGACCTTGAACGAGAATAGATCTCGCATCAAAGCCCGGCTCTCTGGGGCCGACTGGAATTCTTCGCCCACCACTGTGAGGGCGTCTGTCATCGTGCTGCCGAGGCACATATGACCCACTCCTCGGGGGAGGCGTGGGCACTCGACGACGGTCATCGTGGTCGAGTCGGTGATCATACTGCTCACGGTTTCTGTACTGATCTCGCAGGTCTCCACGTCCCTCACGCCGCGGGGGCAATCTTGGGCTGTGAGCCGACTGAACTGTGTCTGCCATCACAGATCTGCTATGAATCCTATTCCGCGACTGATATACTGCTGTGTTCTGCTCTCCCGCTGCCTGGAGTAAAGCCCGGATCTGCATCAAACCTCTGCCAGCTTCCGACTAGGAAGGCTGAATCGACTCTGCTATTCGGGCTGCAGCTGTGAGATTCTGAATCGGAGTTCGGTACACCTGAGTTGGAGGCGGAAAAAGCTGTCGTCGACTGGACTCAGGAATCCGCTGCCGAGCACGCTCGTCGAGTGTGTGCTGGAGGTTCTCCAGTCGAGTGCGCTCAGCCAAGTTGGCCAGGCGCACCTCCTCCAAGGCCCGGGCCTCGGCGGTTTCTCCAACGATAGGAGTGTGAAGTGCATCTATATTGTGCCGGCGGAGCTCTTCCCTCTTCTACGAAGAAAGAGGCTCGGGGCGGTACTCCTTGTGAGCGCGCGACGGATCGCCACCGCCATCACCCCCGTCATCACGGGGGAAGCCAGGAGGACTGCATGGTCCATTGACCATCAAAACTTCCGCCGCGGGGTCACTACTATCGCACTTTGATGCGGTCTCAACGGAGCCAGTCGAACAGGCCGTAGAGAGTTTCGTCGGGCTCGATTGCCGCGACTTGTGGGGTGGCCGACTGGCGGGCCACTGCGTGCCTCACCCACCGTCGGAGCCGCGACCGACCGGAATGCTTGCGCCGGCGAACAGCAGGGAGCGAGGACGCCACAGGAGCTGACTGATACTGAGTCGACGGCTGCCGAAGAAGGACGCCGCGGACGCACGCGCGAAAGTGCGTCGCCCCGCGGACGGGGAGCGCCTCGACGTCGAGTGGAGCCTCTTGAAGCTAGGCAGAGTCGTCGGCGACGAAAACAAGCGCGCCGAGACGGATCTCGTGGCCCTCAGCCATTCCTCCGCCGGAAACCATGATGATGGGAATCGGAAAAAATCGCAACTTCACCAACAAGTCGCTAAGACACCTGCCCCACGGTGGGCGCCAACTATCGTGGATCTAAGATTGACAGTAGAATGGGGGGTAGGTATGAGGAGGCAAGATCCTCGCTATGGCGAAGTTGTACACACGAGTTTTACGAGTTCAGGCCCTTCGCGGAGGAAGTAATAGCCCTACGTCTCGGTGCCCAGAGGCGGTCGATTGGATTATGCGTGTGTGTGTTATAGGGGGTGCGAACCCTTGTGCCAGTGGAGGGGGGTGGCTTATATAGAGTGCGCTAGGACCCCAGCCAGCCCACGTTACAAGGAGTTCAATGTACATAAAGAGGGAGCGTTACAGGTAACGTCCATAATAAAGTGACATAAATGATCATTAAGTCTATGAGTAATGCCTGACCGTTGCCATGCAGAGTGACTTTGGGTCTTCTGTCCGTCGAGTGGTTTTTGTTACGGTCGAGTGACATCTAGTATTCCGAGTGGAATGCTTTAGGTCGAGTGGATGCTTTTATCCTTTCAATACTTCTGACTTTAGGGTGATGTCCTAGGGGAGAGTGTCTAGGTCAGGCCTATGACCCTACCCTAGGTACATAGCTTCATCATTGGTTGCAAGGTTCTTATTTGTTTGTGCAGGTACAAGGCGACTTGCGTCTAACCTCCTACTGGATTGATACCTTGGTTCTCAAAAACTAAGGGGAAATACTTACGCTACTTTGCTGCATCACCCTTTCCTCTTCAAGGGAAAACCAACGCATGCTCAAGAGGTAGCAAGAAAGATTTCTGGCGCCATTGCCGGGGAGGCTTATGCCAAGTCAAGTCAAGATTTGATCTCCCAGCAACTAGCCATTTCTGGCGCCGTTGCCGGGGAGATCTACGCTCAAGTTAAGACATACCAAGTACCCATCACAAACTCTTATCCCGCGCATTACATTATTTGCCATTTGCCTCTCGTTTTCCTCTCCCCCACTTCACCCTTGCCTTTTCTTCGCCTTCTTCCCGTATGTCTTTTTGTTTGTGTTTCCATGTGCCTTCTATTTGCTTGCATCTTTGCTTGCTAAAAATCTATTGATATGGATCCACTTAAAGTGTTCTACTTGGATCATCTTCGATCTATATGTGCTCGTGCTGAAACCCCAACTAGTTTCGTTGAGGGAAAATCTTTAGATGAGCATGCTCATTTTGTGCGTCATCATTTGTCTGAAAAGGGGAAGCTCTTATGGTATCAAATAAATAGTTTGCTATGCTATGCTTGGAATCTTTGTGAAATTTATGATTTTACTTGTTGCTCTAAGAACCCTAAAAAACACCTTCCCTACCTATGTGAGTTTAATGATAATGAAATCTTATCTTCTTATGGAAAGGGTGTTTATCGTTACTATGATATCGAACAAATTGAAGAATTTGTCGTTTTTAAGGGTGCCCATGAAGTTGCTTCTTTGATTGAAAAGTATGATATTACTCTCTACAAATCTGAAAATTCCGACATACTCAAATATTGCTATGAAAATTATGCTCATAATGTCTATGTCAAAGAATTTATTGAGAGAATGACCGTTGCTTTGGAAGAAAATAATGATATGCATGAATCTATAGATAATGATGATTCCGATGATTTGATTGAAATATCCCTTGATGAACATGATGCTTGCTATTCGTTTGGCCATGATGCCAATATTTATGGAGATGAATTTGCTATAGTTCCGTATGTTAAACATGAGATTATTGCTATTGCACCCATACTTGATAGTTCCTTGAATCAAAAGCATGATTGCAATGATGTTATTATAAATTCTATTGATGTCAATTGTGTTAATGATATGCAAAATCCTAAGCTTGGGGATGCTAGTTTTGCTATGTCCACTACTTCACTACAAAAAAAGACACATCTGTGACATTTTGGGCCGAACGAATTTTTTTCTGTCATACATATGACACTTCTATGACGATAATTGTGACAAAACCCGGTATCATCATAGATGTGGTGGGCTCCTACTTCTATGACAAAAAATCATGACTGAAAATGGGCTTTTCGTCCTGGGCGGGCCGGAGACGCAGCTGCATGACATTCTTTGGGCCGTCCATGACGGAAAAAACCATGGTAGAAGCGAGGGCGAGGAAAATTTCGGGGAGTTCCCGGTTACGGTGGGAGGTCGGGGGCCGAGCGATGCGCGTTTCTCTCGTACACGTACGCGCGTGTGTGCGAGGCATTGGCTCTAACTGAACCCGAGCGAGGCGTTGGGCTCTAACTGAACCCGAGCGATTGCACTGCAGGCTACGCGTTACTGAACCCGAGCGATCGATCGATGGCTATTAACTGAACCCGGTCGAGCGATTCCTTCGCTACTGCTGCTAACTGAAGCCGATCGATGCTGCCTCTGGGA
>NC_057814.1:273915771-273932151 GCF_018294505.1 Triticum aestivum | reverse complement strand
GTGGAGGCTGGATGAACAGGAGCCCGTGGAGGCTGGAGGAGGTCGACGGTAGCCCGTGGAGGCTGGAGGAGGTCGACGGTGGAGATGAACAGTATCCCGTGGAGTCCCGTTTTGCGGTACGCCACACCCCTCCCGATGAACAGGACCCCCGTTTCGACCGTAGGAGGTCCGTTTCATCCATTTTGCGGCACGCCACACCCCTCCCGATCAACAGGACCCCCGTTTCGACCGTAGGAGGTCCGTTTCCTCCGTTTTGCGGTACACCACACCCCTCCCGATCAACAGGACCCCCGTTTCGACCGTAGGAGGTCCGTTTCCTCCGTTCTGTGGTACGCCAGGCCTCGTTTCCATCGCCTGTTCCGTCCAAGCCCTCCCGATGAACACGACCATGCATTCCGTTCCGACCCAGCCGGTTGGCTCCCACGCGTTCCGTTGCCTCCCGATGAACACGACGCATTCCGTTGCCTCCCCATGAACACGACGCATTTCGTTGCCTCCCCATGAACACGACGCATTTCATTGCCTCCCCATGAACACGACGACGATGTTGTTTCTCCGTTCCGACCCAGCCATGTACACGAGCCCTGGCCGTACGTATGCGCGAGTAGGCGTTCGAGACCCCGCCCGTATGTACACATACGTCGCCGTATTTTCTTTCTTGCACCCTGGCCGCTGTACGTACGTGTACATGCTACGTGCGCGCCTCTACTATGACACATACGCGCCTCTACTACGACACGTGCGCGCCTCTACATCCACCAGTATATATGTACGTACACGTTCGCGACCAGAATGACAATGCTACGTACGCTTCGACCGGGTGGGTCCTGACTGTTAGGCACTTCCTTGCATGCGAAGATGTAGCTGGTGGGTCCCAGCAGTCAGGGGGGCGAATCATTTTGTTTTTTTGCCCGGACGCACTTCCTTGCATGCGAAGGTGTAGCTGGTGGGTCCCAGCAGTCAGGGGGGAACGTTTTTTTTCGTGAAATACGGTGGCCCGTCCGGTGGGTCCCCGCTGTCAGGTGGAGGAATAATTATTTTGCACGTAATAAGGAGGCACTTCCTTGCTGCGGCCGTGGACCCAGCTGTCAGCCTCTCCACGTAGAGTCCACGTCCGATGGAAGCCGTTCCTTGACCACGTTGACCACGCCGCGCTGAGAGCACCAGGGCGGTGGACGACGGCAAGGCCTAGGAAGGGGAAGACGCGGAGCTGGGGAAGACGCGGCAGTGGATGCCCACGCGTAGAGGAGTACGAGGGTTCACTGGTTCGCTGCGGTGTGAGGTTGCCGTCGCCGCAGAATAACAGGGGGTGTGGGTGAGTAGAGGGATGGCCTGGCCAGCGGTGGGAGTAGTAGGGGCGGTGAGGCCTCCGCCGCATCGCAGCCGGCCACGGGAGGCAGGAGCATGAGGCATGATCAGCGCTGGTTTGGGCGGTTGGAGCAAGAAGACCAGAGGTTGAAGAAGCACTACGGCCGTTGGATGGACATCGTACGGTCACTGGAGCTAGAATCTTGCATATTGACTAAGTTGACAAAGCCCTCCATCCCCGTCAACTTAGTAGGCCCACAAGTCAGCCTGCCACTATACTGGGTCCCAGCTAACAGGGGGAGTATTCATTTTTTTTGTGCGTAATAAGGAGGCACTTCCTTGCGTGCGAAGATATAGCTGGTGGGTCTGAGCTGTCAGCGGCGGTAACATTTTTTTCGTGAAATACAGAGGCCCTTTCGGTGGGTCCCTGATGTCAGGTGGAGGAATCATTATTTTGCGCGTAATAAGGAGGCATTTCCTTGCGTGCGGCCGTGGACCCAGCTGTCGGCCTCTCCACGTACAGTCCACTTCATATGCATGTCGGTCGTTGACCACGTTGACCAGGCCATGCCGAGAGCACCAGGGCGGTGGACGACGGCGAGGCCTTGGAAGGGAACGACACGGAGGCAGGGAAGACTCGGCAGTTGTTTCCCACGCGGAGGGGACTACGACTGTACGAGGGTTTACTGGTTCGTCTGCCGTCGCCGGAGAATAACAGCAGGTGTGGGTGAGTAGAGGGATGGCTAGGCCAGCGATGGGAGTACGATGGGGCGGTGAGGCCTGCGCGGCAGCAGAGCCGGCCGCGGGGAGGAGGGAGCAAGCAGTCCCGCCAATGCTTGTTTGAGCGGCTGGAGTAGGAAGAGCAGAGATTGAAGAAGCTCGACGGCCGTTGGATGGCCATCCAACAGTCACTTCTTGTGCGTCAACCTTTTTTTAGGAAAGCCTCAAATCTGTGGAAAACAGCATACAACCCATCTGCCATTATTTCTAATAATTTACAGCCCATTTGCTAATTATTAAGGTTTTTTTGGAGCCAATATTCTTTTTGTTAGCATTACCGCCCATATTGTGGCCACGGTTAAAAAATTATACGAAATTTCGCATATTTCGGTGCGGTCCAAACTGTTTTTAATCCCGAAATTTCGACTCACATTCAAACTGATTTTAAAAATAAATGTATATCAATATAAAATCCAACAAATTCTCCACGCATAAAAATTAATGTAATTAAAAATCTCGAAATGAAAAGAAAGATATTTGAAACTAATTGCCGGTTTGATGTGTTTTAAAAATGTACAACCCATTTCTCATTACTGATGGGCCATTTTCTCGGCCAGCCGAATGAAAGCTCTCCTCGTCTTGAAAGATTTGCAGCCCAACAGGCATGACAAACCGACTTACTTGGCAAATCACAAAAAAACTGGGCTGTGGCCGTGGACCCAGCTGTCAGCCTCTCCACGTACAGTACTCTTCCGATGGAAGTCGTTCCTTGACCACGTAGACCACGCCGCGCGGAGAGCACCACGGCGGTGGACGACGGCGAGGCCTAGGAAGGGGACGACGCGGAGCCGGGGAAGACGCGGCAGTGGAAGCCCGCGCGGAGAGGAGTACGAGGGTTCACTGGTTCGGCTCCGGTGTGAAGCTGCCGTCGCCGCAGGGCCTGGCCAGCAGTGGGAATAGTAGGGGGCGGTGAGGCCTCCGCGGCAGCACAGCCGGCCACGGGAGGCAGGAGCATGCGGCACGACCGGCGCTGCTTTGGGCGGCTGGAGCAAGAAGACCAGAGGTTGAAGAAGCAGTACGGCCGTTGGATGGACATCGTACGGTCACTGGAGCTAGAATCGTTCAAATTGACTAAGTTGACAAAGCCCTCCGTCCCCGTCAACTTAGTAGGCCCACAAATCAGCCTCCCACCATGGTGGGTCCCAGCTAGCAGGGGGAGTATTCATTTTTCTGTGCGTAATAAGGAGGCACCTCCGGCGGGTCCGAGCTGACAGCGGGGGGAACATTTTTTTCGTGAAATACGGTGGTCCGTCCGGTGGGTCCCAGCAGTCAGGGGCTAACGTTTTTTTCGCGAAATACGGTGGCCCGTCCGATGGGTCCCAGCAGTCAGGGGGGAAACATTTTTTCCACGAAATACTGGTGGCCCGTCCGGTGGGTCCCTGCTGTCAGGTGGAGGAATAATTATTTTGCGCGTAATAAGGAGGCACTTCCTTGCGGCTGCCGTGGACCCAGCTGTCAGCCTCTCCACGTACAGTACTCTTCCGATGGAAGTCGGTCGTTGACCACATTGACCACGCCGCGCCGAGAGCACCACGGCGGTGGACGACGGCGAGGCCTAGTAAGGGGACGACGCGGAGCAGGGGAAGACGCGGCAGTGGATGCCCACGCGGAGAGGAGTACGAGGGTTCACTAGTTCGGCTGCGGTGTGAGGCTGCCGTCGCCGAAGAATAATAGGGGAAGTGGGTGAGTGGAGGGATGGCCTGGCCAGCGGTGGGAGTAGTATGGGGACGGTGAGGCCTCCGCGGCAGCACAGCCGGCCACGAGAGGCAGGAGCATGCGGCACGGCCGCCGCTGCTTTGGGCGGCTGGGGCAAGAAGACCAGAGGTTGAAGAAGCACTACAGCCGTTGGATGGACATCGTTGACAATGCCGCGTCGAGAGCACCAGGGCGGTGGACGACGGCGAGGCCTACGAAGGGAACGACACGGAGCCGGGGAAGACACGGCAGTGGCTGCCCACGCGGTGGAGAGTACGAGGGTTGACTGGTTCGGCTGCCGTCGCCGGAAAATAACAGGAGGTGTGGGTGAGTAGAGGGATAGACAGGCCAGGGATGCGAGTATGATGGGGCCGTGAGGCCTGCCCGGCAGCACTGCCGACCACGGGAGGCGGGAGCAGGCGGTTCTGATGGCGCTGGTTTGGGCGGCTGGGGCAGGAAGATCAGAGATTGAAGAAGCATGATTGCCGTTAGATTGACATCTAACGGTCTGACGCTGGTAGAGTCGATTGTTGACTAAGTTTCTTTTTTGAGAAACATTGTGTACGCATGCACTTATTAGGCCCACAAGTCAGCCTCCAAATCTGTGGCAGACAACATAATGCCCATTTGCTATTTTTTATAATTTGCAGCCCATTTGCTAATTCTTAAGTAATTTATTACAGCCCATTTTCTGCCCAGGACCACGGTCAAAAAGTTCAACCTTATTTTGCATATTTCGGTGGAGTCCGAACTGTTGTAATCCCGAAATGATAAACATTTTTTAAGAACTTATTGATTTGCCAAAAAAATCATTTTGTTTTTGTAAGCAAATAAGACGTGGGACAATCGAGTTGGTTTAAGGGAAAACCAGTGGTAAAAAAGTCAGCGCTGGGTGGGAAAAAACAACAAAAATTAGGATGTAAATATGAAAAGGGAATTTTATGTGTTTTCAATATAATGATACGTGTATATGAACTAGTAAAACTATAGGTAGAGATTAGAAAACGGATGTAGGACATGCGTTTCAAGAGGAAAATAGAACTGGGCTGTGTGTTTGATTCAGTAAAAAAAACTGCCTGCGGATGTTGTAAGACAAAATATAACTAACGCTGGCGGGCCAGAGGCCAGTAGATACCTGCTGGATCTTTGTGCCCCGTTGTCGTCATGGGCTGGGCCTGTTAAAAACAAAACCAACCCTGGGCAGTCTACAGCCCAGTTGAAACTTGCTCGACCTGAAAAAACAATATACGTGCTCAATAAACGAGAGAATTCTGCAAGTATAGACTGATAACTGGGATGCAACACTTTTTTATCGTGATAATAAGTGCATGCACTTGTTTCGAAAAAATTGGAGAACTGGGAATTCGAACGGTGGGTGCTTATGCTACCCATCAAATAAAAATCAGGTGCCTGAAAATTCGTTTTGAAACAAATGATTCAGCTTTATATCCACGTCGACCCTGGGCATTATGGTTGGAAGCAAATGCAATTTCATACCAAAAGATCGTTAATAGCAATACCAACTTGCGGACGACAAGGTAGTACAACTACCAATACCAAACTAACTTATAATCTTTTTACTCCTGGCCCTAGTGTTCGTCTGGTAGAAAATCTTGCTGAGGACCAGCTCCCGCTCCTTCTCTTGCTCCAGGTCCCCGAGGTGGTACTGGTGCATCACCCAGTTGGTCCTCTGCTGGTCGAGGTTGTTGTTGGTGTGCAGCACCAGAACCTTTTTTGCTGCCCGTCTTGCCGGCCGTTGACCATCACCGGCAAGGTATTGCCGGTCTTGTGCCACATCGCGTGCATGCCGCACTCCGACTGTATCTAGCGACGCGTCCACGTGGCCCTTTTGAATGCCCTGGAATTGCGCTGGAAGAAATGCTTCCTTAGGCCACTCAGTGTGATACCTGCAGTATTGTGGAATACAGGTTTTAGTGTACCTAGTTGGCATTTTCATAACATCTTTGGCATGTTGCAGTCACTTGTTTCACTTTTTATTAACTGTCAAATTGTAATTGCTTCACCAGGTCTGCGTCTAAAAAGAAAAATAGAGCTATAAACAAAGGAATATGTTTGTGCAAGTAGACGGCCGATCGGTGTCTTACCTGGAAGTTTCTCAGGTTGGGTGTAGCATATGCCGTGCTCGCTGTCGATGCTTGGTATGAACAAATCGATGAGAGACTGAAATCTCGCGCTGTCAGCACTCACTTTAGCCTCAAGGTGCTCGATCAGCTCCTGATCCGTGGGATCGAATTTGACGCCAGCCGGCAGCACCGGCCAATCCTTCTTCAACTTGCATCGGTAATTCCAGTTATATGGTACTCAATGTATGATCAATCGACTGTTTTAAGTGAATGATGAAAGATTTTGACAGATAAGTGGTACTCCAAATCTGAAGTCCATAATACCCGAACACGCCGCCGGGATTCTTGTGTCACCTCACGCGCAGCGTGTTGTCACGTCAATTCAATGTGTGGACATGATGAATAATTTGACCGACGTATACTAGTACTGCTACTGTACTACTTACTAGTCGTATTTAGTGTCACAATTTATACATAGGTTTAACTAACAAGTACGCACTTGAAGCCTAACTGATATATATATATATGGCTTCTGCACAGCATCTCCATCATCATTATCAGTACATCCTACGCAGGTGAGTTAGGATGCACTTGATCCCAGGAAGGTATCTATCCTTCAAACCAGAGGAGTGCTTCAAACTAACAACAGTACATAATATCCAACAAAAGAGGGTCGTGCTACAGCAGCAGAATACATGGCTCAGTCTAGATATCAGCACGAATCAAGTTGTGCATATTTGCTGTTGGCATGAACCACATCGCCGCATGTCGGGTTTGCAAAAGCCATCCATCGCATGGAAGCTTGATGCCTTTCACACACTGAAGATTATCTGGCAACAAGCTGTGTCGACGAATCTCTGGATATGGTGATTCATGAAACCCATGGTATGATGTGTAAACACAGCCCCCCCTCGCGAATGGAAGTTGCATAGCACAGTAATCATCGCTGGTGATATGATCGATGATTGGTTGGATGATCGGATAATTGAGCCCGAGGAACAAGGAGTGGTTGCCGAGGCTGTAAACCCGCCTCCAGTTGAATACGCTTGGCCCAACGGAGCTGGGATCTTTCTCGAACACGAAGCAACCATAGCCATCAATGTCACGAACGCCCCACGCATTGTACTGCATGTGGTTTGATGTAATGGTTTGGTCAATTTGGTACGTGCGAATGAGCATCAAATGACCGCCGTCAGCTGAACGAGCGATAAACCACCACCCATCGGCTGGTATGATTCCAGGTCCTGGAATCATGAAGGCCAGCGCATTTGCGTCTGCTGCAACAATTCAAATTGGAGACCAAAAGGACAAAAATAAACAATCATGTTCAGAGTATGTGTGGAATTAAGATTATTATAACAGTGTCACATATCATAGACAGAGAATTGCAATGCCGTGGTCATAATCATACCCCAAGTTAAAAAAATAAGCCAATGACTTTCATATTCTAGCAATATGTCATGGTTCAAACATCATGTAACAATGAGAGGAAAACAGCTATGACAGCGCCTACTCATATTCTACCATAGCACTTACTACTACTGTTCTCGTATCAACTCTAAGCAATAACATGCGTTGTTATAAAAATCTTGTAAACGAGAGTAACATATAGCAATCATGATGTTATGCTCATAATATGTATTCTAACAATCATTAGATGCCAATTGTTCTCATATCAACTCTAACAATAACATGTGTGGTCATAAAAATCTAGGAAATGAGAGGAACATATAGCAATGATGTGGTTATAGACATGCTATGCATTCTAAATTTGTAACAAATGAACAGGCAGTCATATTCATAAGGTAAAGATGAGATGAGATAGAACAATTACACGACGATAGATTCCACCAGTATAGGCGGCCAATCTGTGTGTCGACCGCGTAAACGATGCCATCATGCACTATAGCATCAGGCATAAATGTTGCCTCAACAGGATTGATGATGAGCCATAACCATGTATGGCGACCGGATTCCACATAGACTAATCCCATGTTGAACAAGGCAATGAGCTTGTAATCCATGTAGTCTTCTGATGGTGTGGGCACTTCGCAGATTACAACTTTCTGCAAACAGAGGTCGAGCCAAAAGCTTGACGCGTCTCGTGCGTAGTAGGCAAGAGTGTCCGGCGGGCCGCGAGGCTCGATGGCGGCGGTATCCAACGATGGAAGGGTGATCTCTCGCTGGGTGTAGATATCCACGAGACGCCACGGACTACCGGTGTGGTGGATGAGGACGATCCAGTTGGCCTTCATGCCCGCCCAGTAGTGGCCGCGCATGAAGGACAGGTGGACGGGTAGTGGTAGCATGTCGAGGGGAACCACGGCAACCTCCGTAGGATCGTCAAGTCGGTGTCTGGGCCACCTGCGAGGATCGGGCATCAGCAAGCAGGGTGTCTTGAAAAGAGCCGGCCGGTTGCAGACGAGTAGACGGTACAAAGACACCGAGCATGCGGCCAGACGGACGGTGCTGAGTAGGTCCATACGACTACAGATCTGCTCCAAGAGAACATCGGGGAGGGAATTCCAATCGCGGCTCTGCGTGTCAGTCGGTTCTGCCATTGGGGTTTTCGGTGCCTGCGAGCCAGCGGGGAAGTGGATTCGGGCGGGCGAGCGAAGAAGGTTCTCCTCGTGTGGCCGAGCAGTGAGCGGGGGGATATGGTACGTGCAAGCTACCAAGGAAGATAGCCGGGCGGGCGAGCAGTGAGCGGGGGTAAATGGTGTGCGGCCGACGATGGGGAAGAGAGGAGGAAGAAGAAGAGAGGAGGAGTAAGAGTGGAAGACGGGGAAGAAAGTGCATTCAATCTCAATTCTACTAGTACTACTACCAGGATATACCGTCCTTCGGAGTGTAAATAGTTACACCGATGACATGTGGGTCTACCACAACAGGGCCCATATGTCAGTTAATGGAGGACAGAGGTGCGTAGGCGTATTTGCGGAAGCGTGCTCTACTGGCAAACATGATGGCAGTACTGGGTAAGGCTGATTTAGTAACACCAACACGCTGGTTCAGCTTATTAATTATGTGTCCCATCTGCTGCAGCGTGTATTGTCACTTCACTGCGAAGACTAGTTGAATAGTTCTCTCTGACCGAGATGGGGAATAATGGATCGCGAGGACTTCCTTTCTACTGTATCCCTATGCCTCTACGCTCACTTCACTCATTTTGCTCTGTACCTAGTCACTTGTTGAAATCTGTAGAAAGACAAATACTCCGTATTTGGGAACAGAGGGAGGCTTTTACTCCGTACTATTTGGGAACAGAGGGAGTATCACCATATGGAGGGAACAGAGGAAGCTTGAAATATGAACATGTGAATGGGAGGGAGTAAGCCCCATGCATGCATGCATGCAACATGCAACACTCACACGTACACATGGACGCACGCAGCACTCACGCACCCATGCGGCACACAGCACACGACGCAACACACACGCTCACGCTCAAGTGCTCAACCTACTCCATACGTCCGTGAAAGACTGTACATTTAGAGATTTACACATTGACCAGGGCATAATTAACGCCCAAAAGTAGCAGACTTATGTGTGCATGCGACCATTGAGATAAGAAGATTAAATGAAGGCCGTTGCATGCTGTAATTAAGGATAGACATGTAGCCTATACCTACAGCACAAGTTGGTGCATTAGTCAATCAATATCGATTTAGATTAAAGGCTAAATGCATTGGAAGTGTAGATGTACATCATGTACTACACTCTTTGTTTTATAGACGATGTACACTCTTTGTTGGAAGACCGAGGGAGGACACATGCATGCACTCACATACATAGCCAGGGCGGTTCGCGCGGAAGGGTTGGACTCGTGTCGCGCCTGCGTAAAGTTTTGTTTAACTGATTTCTTTGCTCTGCCAACTGACAGGTGGGACCCAGAAACCAGGTGACAATTTAACCAGTCAACAAAGTGCCACATCGACTATGTGGCCGGTCAGTAGGGTGCAATACGGTGCTCTACGATGAGCTAGTGATCGTATAATCGCCGCAAAACTATATGTAGTGACCGTAAAGAGCGTATTGTTACATACGTTGACCGCCAGTGTATTTTTCTCGTTTCAAATTAAGCCATATTAATCGGAAAGGACGCAATATGGACTACTACTACTAGTACTAGTACTGCTTTGATGTGTCCCGTCAACTCGCCGAACGAGGAGAAGCTTGCTTACTACGCCTCTCCCTCGCCCACGCGCGCGGTGGTTCGTAGGACGAGGAGAGGGTTTTGACGACAGCGCCCTCTCCCTCTCCCTCTCCCTCTCCCTCGCCCTCGCGGTGGACATGCAACAGTTCAATCGGTGTCAGATTGCCAGAAGCATATTGTACTGTACTATCATCATTGTTGGACCTTTCGAAGAGGCGAAGAGCCAAGTGCAAGGTTCACACGAGTACGAACTGTTGAACCTCCCGAAGAGGCAAAGAGCCAAGCGCAAGGTTTTATAGGAGTTGTCGTCCTAGTAGGAGTGTACTACAACTATAGCGAACGATGCTACTGTATGATGCCGCCACGTCACGTATATCCAAAGCTGTGCCACCTTTTTTTCTCAAAGAGCGTGTTGGAGCCCGTGCAACAACCACACAAGTTGCACGTACACATAACACATTTACTAGTAATAAATTCTAAAGGACAAATGCCAGTATGCCACACAAGTTCATCTCCAATTCATGTGATAAATTTGTGCACGACTAGTCTACATATATTCACAGCGCTACCATTCACAATTACCGTACTCCAATTACACGTTATAGATGGGCTACATGTCCTCCTCCAGGTTCCAGTCCCAGGTGTTCTTCATGGATGGCACGATCCATAGCGGTGGGCAATGGGAATCATTGTCACAGCTTTCTAGTCCGGTTCCACACGATGGAGACTCATGCAAGCTGAAGCGGCATAAATCAGGGATAGCGTGTCCCAGCATGACGTCATCCGGCGGTGCACACTGAAGACACAACCATGCTTCATGAACGGCAGGCCTTCCGTGTCGTGCACGGAAGGTGGCATCCGCTTCACAATGGGGTAGCTGTCCCCGATGAAAAGCGAGTACTCTCCAAGAGTGTTCCTCGGCACCCACGTAGCATCACGGGGGTCGAACTCGGCGCCGTTCATCTGGTACACGCGGCATCCCAGATCTGGACACATGGTGACGTACATAGTCAAGGTCCATGCATAATAATGTTGTGCTCAAATATGGCGGTCAGTAATACTGTGCAGCAAATAGTACTACTCTGGTATAGAGGAAGTAAAATAACCGGCTTATTATATATAGCCACTCTTGGCTACATGGATGAGATAGTAAGACATGGAAAAACAAAAATGGTGGCAGCTAGTGGGTTCAAGTCTTCAAGGGCCTAGCTAGCTATACGCGTCCTCCAAGGTAAAAAGTACTCCTACTAGTACTACAAAGTATACTACTAGTACAACAATGAAAGAGAAGGCGAGAGGGTTAAAAAATGGAATACCTGGGTAGATGGTGACGGTCCGATCGTGGTAGATTGTGTGACCATGTTGCACATGAGTGCTACCATGGGTAACGACTGCTAAGATAGTTGATCCCAATATACCAAAGTCAGCTACAAGGTTCCAGGTTAGACCGAATCGCGGATGCAAATGCACATCTAGGATCGGCGATCTTATTTTGATCGGGGGATGACTGGTCCCTGCAAAATAATGGAGTACCGTTAGGGATGAAAATGATGGTTTGTGCATTCCGTTTGTAATCTCTCGTACCGTAGGATGGCAACCAGATGAAACAAGTCCCCTGGCTTGTCACCGCGAAGATGCGGCCTAGATGGCGCACGGCGTCTTCGAACGTGTAGGGGTACAAATCTGCCGCCGCCAACATGCGCCAGCCTCTGCCGTTACTGCCTCTTGCATTGATGGCAATCCTTATGTCGAACACAGCGATGAGATAGTAATCGTCGTAGCCGCGTCATAGCCGCGTCGCTTTGTCGACAGGATGGAAATGGAATAACTAAGTACTACATGATCAAACTCCATTACTGACCTACTCATCGGACAAAATCCGACTACCTCTCAACGTCGGCAACTCTAGCGGAGTCAACGTGCAACCATGGCCAGGGAGCGGTGGACTGTTCGAAGGATTGTCCCATATAAGAACCTTCTCCTCGAGGAAGCATGGAAGACCGACAAGCATGGCCTTTTCCCAAGCCTGTTTAAGCAGCGTCTTGAAAAAGTTGGTGCAGGAAGCACCGAGTCTTGCGGCGGTGAGGACGTCAGAGCGGCGTGCGATTTCTCCCAGAGGATCGTCGTCCAAGGTCTCCCAGCCCCGACGAGGAGGAGAACCGCCTGGCGAATCCATGGGTGCAGCGACGAACTGCCTTCTCTTCGGGGGAGGGGAACTGGCGGGGAGGAGATAATTGCGTAGTAACCACAGGGCCTCGTCCCTTCCAACTGTAGATCATTCCTCAGCAAAGGGGTGAGGCTATTATTTACTACCAGTACTAGCATTATGGAACATTATGGGATTGCATTATACTGTAAATAATAGCACTAGTAAGAAATTTTTGGCACTAGGTAGTAGTTTTTGGCGTGGATTAAGAAATTTTGGGTATGTTTTTGCCATTTTTTGTACACGCCAACTAGTGTCAAAAAATGTCTTACATTATGTGACGGAGGAGTACGTACTCGTACTGTAGCAGTACTGGTACTACTTTTCTCAACTAGTAGTGCGATGTACTGTACTTCTAGTCTAGTCTAGTATAGTGCACCAGTTTTGAACTCTTGAATCTCAGGGCCAAGGAGCTACAGTTGGAAGTGGAGGGTACTACTGTTCTCTAGAACCATCGCTGTACTATCAATGCAGGGGAAGTACACTTGTGTAGTGGCCTAGTGGGTACTCTCGGTGCTCTATTCAGCCGCTCCTCTCACGTAGCTGGCCTACTCAGCCGCTCCTCTCACGCACACACTAGCAGCCTGTTTATCAGCGACGGTTACTGCGGGGGCAGAACATTTGAGTTGTTTGATACAGCGAGACTAGGCTTTTCGCTTCCATTTGTGGAGGTGTAATGGATCTTGTCGAACTTTGTTAGTAGTTCCTTCTTTAGGAATGAGATGAAGCAAAGCTTTTGCCTCCGTTTCAAAAAAAACACGTCAAGAGGAATTTCTTTTATAGTAGAGCCGATAATGGAGTGAAGTCCATGCGTGCAACGCCACAAGCTACAGAGTAGTAGTAGAGCACTTTATGTACAGAACCATATTGCACAGTTCCCAATGCCCCGCTAGGCTTTTCCGGCTCCTCGGGCTTAATTGGGAGGCGCTAGTTTAAATATGCTACTAGCTGGAAGCTGCAAGTGAGGTGCGGCTAGGGCGAGCACGCGAGCCACGGGATGCCGGGAAGGAAAACCCGTTCACGTGGCTAGGCTGTCCAGTGCACCCAGATTGTGGGGCCGCACGTCCGTTTGACTTCAAAACTCAAACTACCCATGTAAAATATTGGCTCGCAGCGAAGTGTAGTAGTACTATTTTTAAAAAAAAGGCCGTCGTGCGTTTGGCCGGGATCGAACCCACAAAACAAGGTATACACTCCCGCGACCACTAGTAGTACTCGTTGGAGTACAACGCAACCTAGAATCGCCTTTTGTCGCTAGTAGTACGTACATTGTTCCTTACAAGAAACCCCTAATGGTTAATAGTATAGCCAGCTGCTGGCTATAAGCCAGTGCCATGTCATCTATAGCCCATCTTATAGCCAACATGTACAATAATAGATCAAAAGAGTGTACTACTTTTTTATTATGTGGCCCACTTCTCATTCTCACAAAGTGCCTAGGAGCACGTGCTAGAGCTGGCTCTTCACGAAGAGCCCGCTTACCTTCTCTCTCCTCTTCTCTTTCCTCCAACTAAGCAGAAATATACTAGTTTATTTCTTATAGCCCGCTGACTCAGCTCTATTGTACTTGCTCTAATAATGCAAGAAACCACTAAAATGCCAAGAAACTACTACCACTTGCATACGTGGCAGACTTAAGATAAGACTACCTTATCAACCATTGTACATGCTCTTACCAACAAAAATCCTCGAGTGACCTCCTACCTCCGGCCTGTCCACCTAGTCATCCTCGGCCATGGGACGCAGCTACCGCCGCCGGCAGAAGGGTCAAAACCGCCGGCGGTGCGGAGCCCATGTTGCGGCAGCCCGGATGCCAGCTCCGTCTGACGCTCGCGGCCGCTAGCTAGCCAAGATAGCTCCGTCCAGCTGCTTGTCTGCAAGGTTTGCTAGCTAGATTGGCATGGCAGCGCGGCAGCTTGCTCGCGCGCGCCGCGCTAAGGCCAGCCATCTGGCTCGAGCGAAGGCCAGCGCGGCGGCTTGCTCGCTCGTGAGTCACGCTCGAGCCAGCCTGCCAACCCGTGTGGAGGCCAGCGCAGCGTCCGGCCCGTTCGGCGGAGCGGCGGCCAACTCGCTCATCACCGGCGCCACCGACGAACACGCATCAGTACTGTTTGAAGTAATGTTCAGGAAAAATAATGATTTGAGGGGGAATAGCATGATAGAAGGTCAGATGTGGGTCCCTCGTGTCAATGGTCAAACAAAATGTGTTGGTTTAAGCTGCCTCTCAGCACGGTCGTGTGGGCCAATCCTGTCATAAATGGGTTTAAACGGACATAATCGGTAGGAGTACTAGGTAGTTTTTGGCGTGGATTAAGAAATCTTGGGTATGTTTTTGCTATTTTTTGTACAATAGATTCTTTCTAGGGCTGGTTGAAAGTGGTAGCTTTTTGTTAAATACTCTACATATTGTAAGTAGGAGTGAAAGTTAAGCTTTGGAAGCCAATAAGCAAGGCTAGTTACATAGTGCATATGTGTACATGATTGAAAGTAAATATCAACCATGAGTGACTAATATCTTGATGGAAAACTCGAAACTATGGAATACTAGGAAAAAATGCATGGTTGGAAATACTAGCAATGTTCATGTCCGTTGCAACGAATCATAATTAGAATAATACTTATTCACAAACATGGTACAAAAACACTCTAATTTTGATATACATATGTCACTAGAGATATATTATGTTTCAATTAGAATATATTCCTTGGGCTGTTTTGGTGAGGTCAGGGAGGGATGTGGTTGGTTTTAAGATAGTAATTATGGGTTTTTTGCAAATTGGTAGACAAGTGGGATGTTGGTGAGAAAAGGCAACAACTTACCTCACAATCGTTAGATGTAGATCTAATGGTCAGAAACGACGGATGGCAGACACACCAGCATCACCAACTTAGTCTTGTGTAGGAGTACTAGCAAGATCCGTGCATTGCACGGAACATCAAGATGCATTTTTTTATAAAACACTTGTTGTGATTGACCCTTGCGGGAGTAATCCCATGTGTAAAAACTAATGATATCTCGAGAAATATGAGATAAGGTGAAGAGGAGTGGGCTGTGGTGGTGGTTGGTGGTCGGACTGAGCGGTGGCATGGGGATTGACGACGCCGGCAGCGGCCACCAGGCCAGTTTGTTCCAGTGGCTTCCTTTCTTAATTTCTCAACAATGAGGTTTGTTGGAGATAAGGATGAACGAGGGAAGGCCTTATCTGCAAATGTGGAGAGGGGTGCGGGTATCTTTTAGTTTAATTTCCATCCGTCAGATATAGATCGGACGGTCTATATTGCAAGATGGCACACGTACCATCATCACCAACTCGGTTTTTTATAAGAGAAGAAATATAAGTATGGAGATACAAACGTATTATCGAGACTTGCTTCCGTAAACTAGCATCTACATTCTATTCAACGCCTCGGCATGTGGGGCCTTAGCACAATGACTTCTCGACTGTGTAAAACAAAGATTTTCCCGTCGCTGACAAGGAGGGGGTGATGGCGGCGCGCTTTTTGGCTTGCTCTAGTCCTAGTAGTCATACTAGGTGGTCTAAGCACGTGTAGATTTATTCTTTTTCACGTCTCGTGTTCGCCGTACTGCCACGACTGTTGATGAATAGACGGTAAGTTATTCACGGGGAAACCCTTGTTGAGCGTGTTTGCGAGAGAGAGAGAGAGATAGTGTGCGTGTGTGATATGTTAGAGACTAAGGCAATGATAACAGATTCTTTGTGTCTATGTGTGTGGAGGATAGACAGACATGTACATGGGGCTTTGTGTTGTGTAACGTGGAGACACATATACATAATTAGAGAGTGAGTGTGTGAGATACACATGCGGACATGAGGAGAGATGAGGATCCAGATAAATGGGTGTTTGTGTGTGTCTGTGTGTGTTTGTGCACGCGTTTGTGTGTGAGAGGGAGAGAGTGTATGTGGAGTAGAGAGACCACTGATGATGTAAACCTAGTATAAGGGAAGGGGGAATGGTGTGACATGTGTAGTAGCGAGATAGCACGGGTGCGGGCGGGAGGAGCAGACTATTTGGAAGAGACATCGAGTGTGTGTGGGAGAGGGGTGTGAGAGCGAGAGAAAGAGAGAGCTAGCGACGGAGAGAGAGAGAGAGAGAGAGAGAGAGAGAGAGAGAGAGAGAGAGAGAGAGAG
>NC_057814.1:273915003-273915577 GCF_018294505.1 Triticum aestivum | reverse complement strand
AGGAAGAGAGGGGGTGAGAGGGGTCGTTTGTGTCCATAAATGGCGTATAGATAGGGAGACAATGTTGATGTTGTCCGAAATTGGCCTATGAACGGAGACGCAAGGGAAGCAAGTCATCGTGTGTGTGATAGGGACTTCATGAGAGATCTAGAATAGATGTTGTAGAGAACAATGTGTGAAATCGAGAACGATTATACATTAGGGAGCTATGCAAATAGTCACGACATATATGTATACAGGGAAGGAGCTGGGGCGGGTCCGCATGTGGGAGAGATAGAAAGAGGAGAGTGGTGCACAAGGAGACAAAGTGTGCTTGTTTGCAGTGGGGGTGGTGTGTGAGGTGAGTGCGCGAGAACCACATGACTAGGGAGATAGACGTTTGGGGGCGACGTTTTGTGTGTTTGGGAAATATACACTCTACATAGTGCGTGTGCTTGGGTAAGAGAGATAGCGGGAGACCTAGAGAGTGAGGGAAGAGATGTGTGCATGCCCGAGAGACAAAGTGATAGAGACCTATGTTGGGGTCCGGACTTTACAAGAGAGAGGGGTGTTAATGTGCTCGTGTGTTGGTGTT
>NC_057814.1:273904220-273914898 GCF_018294505.1 Triticum aestivum | reverse complement strand
TAAAGAGTGAGGTGTCTATATTTGAGGGACTTTAGCGTAATTGAGATATTGTGCACTCATGGTTGATCAATTTGTTTCACAGTTTGTACTATGAGATAACGCTACTTCTGAACATGCGTGATATACCTTGATGTACCAGAATTACAAACCTAAGGTTGGAATTTTGGAATTCGACTCCATAATTAGCTTTTGTAATTCATTTAAACGGAGGTACATTTTTAAGCCGGGATTTCGTGATTTCAAATTCATATATCAAACCTGGAGATATACACATACGGGCATGTTCAAACTTTATAATCATCCACTTTATTCATACACATACACATTTTTGCTTTTGTCATCATATTTAGGATAAACACATTTGGAATTTCATTTGAATTAGACCGTATGATGGTATTTGCTTGTAGTAGCTCAATGATCCATATTTGAATTGAATGGATAATCTAAGTTTCGAGTTGGAGACATTGATTTTCAAAACTTGCACATTTTTTTGCGTGCAAAACAAACAAATTGCCGGCCATGATATCATAGTCGGCCGTACGAGAGCAGAATACTTATAATTTTAGGCGCCAAAAGCTTTCAAACTTCCCGCTCACATCGAAATATCACGCGCCCGAAAGTTTAGCCCTACGATATTCCTGTTTTACCCCTGCCACATGAACGGAAAAGGGCTGCTTTGGTAACTCCATTGTTTTCCCCTCTTTGCCCCCAACATTCTTCCCCTGAGCCCCTCCCCTTCCCCTCCCCGACCCCCTAACCACAGCAAGCCACCGAATCTAGTCCTCCGCCGCAGTAGTGGACCTCACACCCCGCCGGATCTACCTTCCGCACCTTGGAACCCCCAACTGCCAACTCACCACTTCACCGGAGCTGCTTTAGCGACTGGCTTGTCCACCGCTCCAGATCTCCTTGACTGCCATCATGGTCCACCGCACCGGATCTGCTTAACCGGCGCCCTCGTCCACCACAGCGTAGGCCCTTCACTGACTCCCTCGTCCGCCCCTTCGCTGGCCCTTCATACAAGCCCTCGTCCGCCGCAACAGATCCGCCTCACCGAAAGCACTATACAACGTGCCTGCCGAAGCCTTCGTCCACTGCACTGGACCCGCTCCACGGACGCCATATTCAACTCCACCGGCCCTGCTTTACCGACGCCGCAGCCTCATCAGGTTATTTCGATTTGTACTCCTTCGGTTTTTCTCTTTATCGTGCAACTGTTCACTTACCACAGATGAGCTTTCTTGTATGTCGACGGGCGCCGCAACCGTAGCTCCGGAGCTGCTTCAGTGACGGTGACAACCGGCCCAAACTCAACCGCAACACGAGCACCATCGATGATCCTTAGCTATCAACTATGACAACAATACCCATACGCCGCCGAGAATCAGGTACTATTATCCAACGGCCGGCGCCTACGTTCACTTTCCTAGCATAAGCACCGCACCTTTGAATTTCTTCAGGGCATCATTCCGTTTTTCATGAGACGCGTTATTCTGCTTGCACCTGTAGGGCCATACTTCTGGCAGTGAACATGTTACATGTGCTAAATTACATACCAGTGCACATATAGTTAATATGCTTTAGTTTTGTTCTGATGCCACCTGTTGGTTCCATCAGACTGCTTAATGTTCTCTATGCTTAATTACACATCAGCAAACTAGCATGTGGTTCCGCTGCTTTTTGTTTGTTTTACCCTACATTTTCTGATGCTAGCTATTACATCACTGCTCCGAGCCTATGTTCATTACTTGTTTGTGTGTTCTTGATCTTCCCAAGTTGCATGACTAATTTGATGCTTCTATTAATTATGGAGCTGCCAACCCCATCAAGCAAAATATTTGTTCTGTTGGGGCTGGCACCTCGAACAAGCATAAAAATAGAGGGAAGCAGATATATTGTCGTGTATGCACACACCCTTCTTTCATTAGTTTAGATGAACCATTGATGATCAATTCGGACCAGTGCATGCGATTAAAATTAATTTTACCTAAATAGATGGTGCAGAATAAACTACAACAACTAGATTTGCAACCACGGGATGATGACGATATCTTCAAAGAACATTGCAACAGCAGCTAGGCTTCACAGCAACATATGGTAAGCCAGTGTGTTTTAGTACATGTGAAATGTAATGCGAGTGGGCTGCTTTCTTGGCTTGTGCCCTCAACGTGTAATCCTACCGAATTACAAATAGTTCAGTTGTCTGCTTTGCTGTATTGCTTGATTCAAATGCTTATTTGTTGTTACGCTATACCTGAGTTGGCCAATATGTCAGCAGTGCCTGCTGTACTATCGTAAAGAAATGCATGCCTATTTCATTTGAGTCCTTAACTTTTCCTCTCAACTTCATCACAAGACTATCTTCGTAGTTTATATGAGGCCACACTGTTAAGTGCTTTCTCAGATTATTTCAGCTGCTTAGATGCCTTGGCAACTTAAATATAGCGGTTGTACACTCCCTTTCAACTAGGGATGTCAACTGGGTCCCGTTTAATCCCGATTAAAGTCCACTAGTGGTATGATAGTTCAAAAGAGTTTTTGTTTTTTGAGGAAAATGAACTAGGGAGGTAGCAAAAACTAACTAGATGGGACTGGCGGATGTCGTTTATTTGCCACTTACATCCCTAGTTTCATCTTACCATTTTAATTTCTTTTCGGCTGATGCTGCTTCAAACCATTTAAATATAGTTTGCCATGCTCGGCAATAATTCGTCCGTCGTTTACCATGTAAGCTTACTGCCTAGATCATACGATAACTATCTCTTACTGATGTCCAGCAGAAACCTTTCAGGATGCCGTTCGCACTAGGACACAATGTACAACCCCATAATCTATTTGTGGAAGCAGTGCGCCATCCATGTTACCGGATGGTAGCAGTTCAGAGGCAACACCGCCGGAGAGCTGTCTGAGCACATATATTATAGTGCTTGAGGCTCTACTAGAGGCAGAAAGAGATGGTGTGGCTGCCATGAATGAGGTAATCTTTATCTTGAGGCTGGAAATTACGGAATTAGCGGCACGCATTATGCAAGCAACCCAAGAATTGGAGGAAGTAAGAATGTTGCATTTGAAGACGGAGGAGGTCCTGCTGTTTCTGCTATCTGAAGCCCAAGGTAATCCCGGTTCTTCTTTAGATACCAGTTGAAATTGTCATTAGATTATTGTACTTGCATGTTGTGTCATGTCTCTGAATGGATTATGTTGCAAGACCCCATATGTTGTCCATGTGTTGTAATGATCCGAATTTTTTAGGTGAGGTAATCCTCAGTACTTGTATGATTGACATAAGGTGAACTGTTTTTCGTGTGAGCATATTGTATTGGATGAAATAACTGTTTGACTCAGAGTGTATCCAACCTACTGAATTCGAAGATCACGGCATTTCTAAATCATAATCATATATAAAGGTGGAATAAATCTTTGTTGTGGTTTTGAAGAAATAAATAACAAAATGTATAATTACTTGTGGATATTCGTAATCGAATACAAATTGGATTTGAATTTAGTTTGCCAGGTCCCAGGGCAAACGTGAATGCTAATTGTCCCAAGTTTTGAATGAAGCGGCTAAACACCCACTATAATTCGTGGGCTGCCCGAAGCAAGTGTTTGCGAGATGGAAATTACTGTCTACCCCTGACACTTGACATCCTTATCGACCGGATTTACACTGCTGTCGATAGGGGTAGACTAGTAACTTCAATCAGACGTGACACGACGGCCTCTGAGCCCATTCAGACACGGTGGGCGCCAAACGTGGGCGGCAAAACACATTTGATTCAAGCTTGTCCGAAAGACATGTGTCTCTTCCTCCATTTCCCCATTCATACACGGTGGGCGGCAAAACAAACTCTCCTCGTCCGAAATCGATGTAGGCTAATATTTTAAATAGGGGCAGATGTGTAACTTCCATCAGACGTGACACAACCGCCCTACCTGTCAGGCCCGTTCATACACCGTGGGCGCCAACCGTGGGCGGCAAAACACCCTCTCCTCGCCCGAAATAGTTACCGGTAAATATTTGGGAGATGCGAGATTACCGTCCTATCCCCAACCAACGCGATGTCCGAAATTTTAAACGGGGGATAAGTTCGTAACTTTCCCCCATTTCATAGAAGCGCGTCCGAAAGTTTGAGATCCCCCCTCCCCTCCATTTCCCCATTCATACACCGTCGGTGGCACGACAACCTCTGCACTGCGGCCAGCCTTATCCGTCCACCACCCCATCCTCCACCTTGCCGGAGCCGCTATCCCTACCCCGTCGTCCACTGCAAGAGATGGACGTCTCTCATCCACGGCGCTGGACCAGGATCCTTTCATCGCCTCCTCTCGCTTCATCGGCGCCGTCGTCCACCTTGCCGTTGCCGCTCCTACGACCGCCTCGTCCACGGCAACAGGATATATCCCCCGACCCGGCCGTCTGCCGTCTAAAGTCTTCTTCCCCGCCGCCGACAGCCATCGCACCCGTAGCACCCTCAACGTATCAGCATAGGCCTACACGGCGTCGCAAGAGAGGTGGTACTCTTCCATATGTGCTTAAGTTATTGATCTCACCCGGAAAATAGATCGTAATTTGTTTACTATACTTTTCTTGTCCGTACCAAATCGTAGTGGCTAGTTGAAAGCAAACATTGGTTGCGAAGTAGCTTTGTCCGGTTTGCACCTTCAGATCCGCCATGGTACGGGCACTATACTCGTAAAGCTTATGGTTTCCCCCCTTTATATTCACTACCATCATCGTAGGTGCTTCGTGTCGTGCTAGCACTGCTCCTCAAGACCTCAACCCAAAGCTTACGTGTTGAAATACGAATCTGATATGATGCTCATATCACTAAAACAGAGAATGTTTAATTGGTCACCTAATGTTCCTATATTCGTTTCGAAAAGCATGTGCGCCACCCACTGGTCCAGCTAGTTCCACTTTCCTGATTTTCTCTTGACGCTTAGGGTTTTCCCCTTTTATCTACTCTACTATGATCTGCGTAGGTGCTTTCTGTCGTACTAGCATTACTCCACCCTTCAAGCTAAACAACACAACACTCAGAATTCGAAAGCTTAGTTGTTCAAATATGATTGTGATATGATACTGATATTAGTTAACCGACACATTTAATTGGTTAGCTAAAGGTCCCACTTGAGTTTCCAAATGCATGTCGCGACATATAGAGAGACAGCATAATTGCATTTCTTTGTCACTTGTTGACCGTACTTTCTTGTCCATACCAAATCTTAGTTGTTATTTCAAAGCAAAGATCGGTTGCTAACTACCCTTTGCGCGGTTTGCAACTTCAGATCTGCCATCCCACTGCCACGATCAACACTGTACTCATCATGCTTATGTTTTCCCCATTTTATGATGACCACAATCAGCCTACGTGGTTCGTGTCGTAAGAGCACTGCTCCACCCATCGAGCTAAACAAGCTTAGTTGTACAAATTCATATATGATAATATTGCTGATATTAGTAAAACTGAGAGATGTTTAATTGGTTAGCTAATGTTCCTACTTTAGTTTCGAAATGCATGTGAGCCACATATGGAGAGACCGGAAAGAATAGTATTTCTCTGTGCGCTCTGGTTCATCATGGGTGGCCAACCGACATTGTATTGAAAGACTTGTAATATCTTCAATCTGCTTGCTCTTCTGCTCTTCTTTAAGATGATACTCTTCTCTTGCGGTCGACTGGTCAGGTCGAGTTGTTCTCCCTTAGTATATTTTGAATCTGTCAGGTCAGGTCGACTTGTTCTTCTTTACTATATGTTGAAGCTATCATCTGCGAAGTGTCATCACTTCTGGAGCTCTCATATGTTGAGTAGTAGGCCACATTATATTAATGCACACAACAAATTACAGCATGGATGGCATCTTTTAAAAGAATTGCAGAGATATCACAAAGGGGTTTACAGGCAGGCAGTATTGGATTAGAATCACTTCTGCATTACAAAGAAAATCTCACTTGTTTTTATGTTTTCATGCATGTCAGATATTGAACACTATCAAAATGAATATGAGAATGGGCGCACGAGAGGAATATTGCGGAACGATCCACTGGCTAACAAACTTGGCATGGTGGAGGATGGCCTATCTTATTCACCCATCAAGGTGCTTGCTCTAACTTTGCAAAGTTGTATTGGTCGCACATACTTTGCATCTGACCTCTTGCATTACTTCTACTTTGTTACACCATCTGCTTAGTTTAAGCATCATATATGAGTATATGCCATACCTATCCATTTTCTGTACCTATTCCATGTGTCGTCACACTATGTTTTTCCAGTCAAATGTTGTTCTTTCGTAATAGATGTCCAAAAGGAAGAGGGTGAGTGCAGATCCTCAAGGAGTACAAACTAGGTATTTGGAGAAGGTAGTGATACCTGTTAAATCAGATAGATCAGCAGCCACAGAAAACACAGGCCCAACTGTACCACACTTTACCCCTACTCCAGTGGCCAAACCCCTATTAGAACTGCTAGGAGCCCAGCGTCAGGTACTGTCTATGATATCAATTCAAAATTTGAACTCCTAAATTTCTGCTTGTGCCTTACCTTCTCTCTTGTATGAAAACTAATTTCAGATGAATCTCCTTGCTCAAAGGATCATACGATCTCAAAACAATAATGGGCTCTGCATTGCTCTTGTCAGTACCTCTCTCCCTTTTGCCTTGTAACGCTGTACTTAATTATTTGCTATTTGATTATGTATCATCAGTCTGCACTTGAGCTTCATTATCCTTTGTTTCTTCCAATATTATTTGATCTATATTTACTCTTTGCAAAATGTAGAATAATGGCAACGCTTATAAAGAATTTACTTTGGGGAATTTATTGAATTATCCTTCCATCAACATGGAGAAGGGCTTTGTCCAGCCCATGTTAACATGTAATGTAAGTTCATCCTTCTCAAGCCTTCAAACTTTGTTCTAGTATAGATTTGGATAGGCATCATTTCCTCCTCTGCTGTTTGCTTTGCTGTTTACATCTGATTGCATGTTTGCAACAACCACCAGTTTCAAATTGTAGTTGTAAAAACATGTTCCTTATGCAGAACAGATCCATTTATTTGCTTATATAATTGTGAAACCTATTACGTGTCTCCTTGTTTCTCTTTCAGACTCATATCTCTTACGCCAGGCAGAACTTTAGGGAAGATATTGAGCCAAACCATCTTGAGGACAGCGAGATGACCCCAAGGTCCTGTCTTGATGAAGACAGTGAGTTGAAGCTACTCACCAGCAGGTGTGAGACAACCTCTGTGCAGTCGCTGCCTCAATCAGTTCGACTTCTTCAGTCTCAACTTAAAGCGGAAAGGATTGCTTCAGCTCAGCTCCGACTTGAAGTCAAAGATGCAATGAAGATGTCAGAGGACTGTCGTGCGCACCATCATGCCTTAAATCTAGTGTTGATGCATCTATCGTTGACACAACTGAGGTCTACTCAGCTTCTTCAACTGTTTGGGGAGCCCGACGTGGCCAGGCCTAGTGCCTTCTGAAGTGCTCTCAGTTTTGTATATTCTTTTGTCGGCGCGTTTATTTGCACTGGTGGCAAACTTTGATGCCCAGTGGATGTAATATGTGTGATAGCCGTGATAGCCTAGCGTAAGTTGCTTGCTTATTTATTTCCTTGTTGTCTTGTTTATTTGTTTGCTTGTAGTCATTGCAGTTCTTTTTCCGCGGTTTGCTAGTGGCTGCAATAACCTATTTTTTAAAACTAGGCCACAATAACCATGGGCTAATATTTACTGTAGTGACACTGGGCCTCCTACGGGCCGTAGAAACAGTGGGCCTTCTACGGGCCGTAGAAACAGTGGGCCTTCTACGGGCCGTAGAAACAATGGGCCTTCTACAGGCCGTATCATCAATGGGCCTTATACGGGCAGTATGATCGATTGGCCAAACATGGGCCAATAACAGGCCGCATTATGGCCGTAAACAGGCTAGAGTTGGAATCGTCCGTTCATGGGCCGACCATAACGGGCCATCGTTAATAGGCCGTATTTGATGATGCTATGAAAACGGCCCAACGTATTAACGGACCACAAACGGGCCGACTGTAACCACGGGCTGAATTTGGCCCACAAGCAGAAAATGACAGTAACGGGCCGTAAGTAAACGAATGCTGGAAATGAGCCCAAGAATAAATGGGCTCTGAGAAGGCCGAAAGATAACATGGGCTGGAAACGGCCCAATGGAATAACGGGCCGTTAATGGGTATAAAGTGATACACTATTCATTACGGGCCAGTTTCACCACGGGCCATTAATGGGTGTAAAGTGATACACTGTTCATTACGGGCCAGTTTCACCACGGGCCGTTAATAGGCCAAGAGTTACATAGGGCCTCATATGGGCCAAAAGACGTCATGGGCCATACATGGGCCAGAAGTGAAAATGGGCTGGAATCATATTGGGTGGCCCAGATGACGCTACTGGCCCTAATTCAGATAGGGCGTAACGGGCCTTGGGTTAGCGGGCTGTAAATGGGCTATATGCGAACATGCCGTTAATAGGCTTTACATGGGCCGGCCCGCCACCTTTTGACCAAGTCAAACGGGCCGGCCTTTTCACAGGAATGGGCCTCTGTTGGGCCATGCCACGTGTCGACGTATCATAGGCGCCTTCTGTCCAATGAGTGGATGACATCTGTCCCAACGATGAGCCGACACGTGTTTCCTCCAGCCAATGATGATTTTACACGTGGAAAATCCCCATTGGTCGGGGCTGTTAATGGGTTATCGGATCCAAAACCCGACCCGATAGCTTAACGGCGTTCTGTTACGGTGGATGCCACGTGTCGGTCAGCCTTGACGAAAGCACTTCTGTGACGCGGGATTTATCATCATGGAAGTGGACACTTCCGTGATGATAATTTTGGTAATGTCATGGAACACTTCTACGACAGCACAGGTATGACTATCTTGATTCTGTCATAAAATTGTCATGGATGTACATGCATGACAGAAAATGCGACCTACTGTGACAAACACGTATCATCACGGAAGTGTATTTTTTTTGTAGTGCTTGTTGCGATGATCATGATTGGGGTGATTCTTCTTATGATCTTGAAGATTTATTTAAGCCCCATGATGAATATGATATTGATAATAGTGTTTGCAATAATACTGAAAGTGGGTTTGGAAGAGTGTCAACTTTAGATCCCACATATTTGGAGGATTTTCAATCTTATGAAATTTTTGATAAAAGTGGGTTTGGAGAGGTCATGACTTTAGTTAATGTTAATCCCACTATTTTGGAAGAGTGTCAACTTCGCATGCATGTGGATCGTGTTGAGAATATATTATGTGATAGCTATTTTGTTGAATTTGCCTATGATCCTACATGTAATTATTATGAGAGAGGAAAATATGGTTGTAGAAATTTTTATCTTACTAAATTACCTCTCGTCATGTTGAGATTGCTATCGTCTCTTTCTTCTTCCTTGCATATGCTAATTTTTTCTTGCCTATGAATAGGTAGTATGTTAGACTTAGATGTGTTTATCATGTGTTCAATGATGCTCTCTTTGTGCTTTATTTCTTGTCTTTGATGTGAGCATCATTAAAATTATCAATGCCTAGCTAGGGGCGTTAAACGATAGCGCTTGTTGGGAGGCAACCCAATTTTATTTTTGTTCCTTGCTTTTTGTTCCTGTTTAGTAATAAATAATTCATCTAGCCTCTGGTTAGATGTGGTTTTATGTTTTAATTAGTGTTTGTGCCAAGTAGAACCTTTGGGAAGACTTGGGTGAAGTCTTTATGATCTTGCTGTAAAACACAAAAACTTTAGCGCTCATGAGATTAGCTGCGATTTTTTAATGGAGAGTGCTTTTAGGTTTATTCTTTTTGAAGATGATTAATAGAAAAATTCCTCACGTCCACCAATTTATTTCAGAATTTTTGGAGTTACAGAAGTATACGTTCGATACGGATTACTACAGACTGTTCTGTTTTTGACAGATTCTGTTTTTCGTGTGTTGTTTGCTTATTTTGATGAATCTATGGCTAGTATCGTGTAACACCCCGGATGTAACTTTCCATATTTGTAACTCCGACTCTTGCCATTTTCGGCTATGTGTTATGATATTCCCTCCGTGGTCGGGTTTTTGTCTTCCGTTTTGTATTTTGTTCATGTCATGCATTTCATATCATGTCATCATGTGCATTGCATTTGCATACGTGTTCGTCTCATGCATCCGAGCATTTTTCCCGTTGTCCGTTTTGCAATCCGGCGCTCCCATCTCCTCCGATGCACCCCTCTTGTTTTCTTTCGTGAGCGGGTGTCAAACGTTCTCGGAATGGACCGAGGCTTGTCAAGTGGCCTTGGTATACCACCCGGAGACCACCGGTCAAGTTTCGTTCCATTTGAAGGTCGTTTGGTATTCCAACGGTTAACCGGGTAACCCCAGATGCCTTCTGTGTGTTCCAGCAAAACCCCCCCTCAAAACCAGCCCAAAACCCACCAAACTCTCTTCCATGTTGTAGGTCGTTCGATCACGATCGTGTGGGCGAAAACCGCACCTCATTTGGACTCTCCTAGCTCCCTCTACCTATATATTTGCCTCCCCTCCCGAAATAGATCACAGATGAAACCCTGGCGTTTTCCCCGCCGCCGCTGGACACGTCCGTACGTCACCGGACATATCGCCGCCGCCGGCCGCAGCCACTGGCGTCGCGCCACCTGTCCCGCT